>NC_135870.1:23908492-24128492 GCF_031162955.1 Sander vitreus | reverse complement strand
GATCTGTTAAAATGTCACGATGTGTTCTCGCTTGTCACTTCATTGTCAACTCAATACTTTGGTCCAAGATCATGTAGGAATGAGTTTGCCCTGATCCTGTGAACACAGGTTAGCTGTGCAGCATAGGTCACCATAGTAACATACCCAGGTTATAAGCACAGACAGCTGGCACAATGGATATTTGGCATTTATTTTTGAAAAATATTCTGACCCAACGGTTCCCGTTGGCCAGGCCTGTACAATTAAAGGGGAATCGCTGAGAAAATCCAACTCATAATGCTGCTTATTTGACAGGGTGCTCTTGTTGTCTCATTTGCAGGTTCATGATTATAAAATGGACCAAGCGGTCACATTTTGGAGTGAAAATTGCCAGGAAATACAGGTGGGTCAGATTGTTCCACTTTTTGGACATTGGGTGTCATATTTTGCTGTTTATTTGCTGTTATATTAATTATCCATTCAATCTTTTCTGTGCCTTTTAAGTGATTATAGTTGTGGGCCAAAAGGAATACCTGATTTAAAGGTCCCATGACATGGTGCTCTTTGGATGCTTTTATATATGCCTCAGTGGTCCCCTTATACTGTATCTGAAGTCTCTTTTATATAGACCTTAGTGGTCCCCTAATACTGTATCTGAAGTCTCTTTTATATAGACCTTAGTGGTCCCCTAATACTGTATCTGAAGTCTCTTTTATATAGGCCTTAGTGGTCCCATAATACTGTATCTGAAGTCTCTTTTATATAGGCCTTAGTGGTCCCTTTATACTGTATCTGAAGTCTCTTTTATATAGGCCTCAGTGGTCCCTTAATACTGTATCTGAAGTCTCTTTTATATAGGCCTCAGTGGTCCCCTTATACTGTATCTGAAGTCTCTTTTATATAGACCTCAGTGGTCCCCTAATACTGTATCTGAAGTCTCTTTTATATAGACCTTAGTGGTCCCCTAATACTGTATCTGAAGTCTCTTTTATATAGACCTCAGTGGTCCCCTAATACTGTATCTGAAGCTTTCTGAAATTCAGCCTTGGTGCAGAATTACAGCCACTAGAGCCAGTCCCACAATGAGCTTTCTTTAGGATGTGCCATTTCTGTGTCTGTAGCTATTGAGGAGAGAGGGGGGGCAAGGTGGAGAGTGGGGGTGTGGCCTTGACCAACTGTCACTTTGCTTGTTTTCAAGCCATGATGTCTCTCTTTCTCATGGGCGGACCAAATTCTCTGGGTGGGCAAAGCAGAGAAAGGGGAGGTAACCTTTCCAGATCGGCCCACCTGAGCTTTCATTTTCTCAAAGGCAGAGCAGGATACCCAGGGCTCGGTTTACACCTATCGCCATTTCTAGCCACTGGGAGACCATAGGCAGGCTGGGGGAACTCCTATTAATGTTAAAAAACCTCATGAAGTGAAAATGTCATGCCATGGGACCTTTAATATCAGAATATTTTCCTCTCTGATGCTGAACACTTAGGTCTGTAGTGTGTCTGGACTTAGTGTCTGAACAAGTCTGCAGTTTTTTTTCCCCTTCTTTAAAAATAACATACAATCAACAATGGCACCATAAAATGTCAGAAGAGAATGCAACAGCAGCAGCAGCTCTCAGAAGAGTTGCACATATCCATTAAGGTGAAGAGGGAGATGATTATAGACTATACAAAGCTCTGCCCCCCATTATTCCCTCTGTGCAAAGTGTCCTCTTTTATGATTTAGTGTCAGATTCTTCAGTCTCGACACACAGAATGTCCAGCAGTGGTGGAATGTAACTAAGTACATTTACTCAAGTACTGTACACAAATGTGAGTTGTACTTTACTTGAGTCTTTTTCTTTTCATGCCACTTTCTACTTCTACTCCGCTACATTTCAGAGAGAAATATTGTACATTTTACTCCACTACATTCATCTGACAGCTTCAGTTACTAGTTACTTTACAAATTAAGATTTCTTTTGCACACAAAACACACATAGTTTATAAAATATGTTTTAAAATAAATTAAACCATCCAAAAAAAATATATATATATATATATATATATATATATATATATATATATATATATATATATATATATATATATATATAGGCCTACTGTACATGGACAGCTGAAATGATTATCCGATTAAACACTTAGTTGATTGACAGAACCGGTTTGATGGTTTCCAGTTCCAGTTTTCTGCATTGAGTGCTTTTACTTTTTACAGTACAGTACATCCTTCTGATGATACTTACATACTTGTACCTAAATACCATTTTTAATGCAAGACTTTTAATTGTTTTTTTACAGTTCATGCTGTTAGTACTTTTACTTAAAGGTGCTGTAGGTAGGATGTGAAGATCCAGGACTTAGCCAAAAAAATTTGAACATCGACAACTTCTCAGTCCCTCCCACCTTTCTGCTAAAGCCCAAAACTGTCTCCTAAGCCCCCACGAGAGAAAATGAATGCGTGTGCATGAGCAGTGATTGACACACAGTTAGACACCCCCCCCTGGCCCTGATTGGTGCATCTGATCAGGGAGCTGTGGGTTTTTGCAAATCACACTACAGGCTGTAGGTGGTGCCAGAGGAGCAGGATTATTTTTTAATGACCTGCTTCATGTAGTTCTACTGGAACATAGGGTCAGTTTCAGCAAATATGACAGAAAGTTAGTTTTATAAGTCTTACCTACTGCACCTTTAAATAAAGGATCTGAATACTTCTTCCACCACTGATGTCCAGTAACATGTTTGAACGTTAATCTTGTGTGTCTGTGTGTTTTTGTGTCACAGGGTGTGACTGCCGTAAAGACCCTGAAAGCACCTTTCAGGAAGTCGGCCCAGTTCAGCACTCCCATCAGTGAGCGGCTGGATGAAATCGAGCTTCCACCTGATAACTGAGACTGTATGTCAGACTATCACGTTACATCACTTCATTACCAGTTAATATTAAAGTGCTAACCCAGCTTTAAGGGTTATTGATATTCTCAAGACCGTGACACCTTTTTCTGTTGTGGAGAATAGTGACGTCAATGGAAGTATCTCCTCTTCATATGAGATGGTTAATACAAATCGGATGAATATTTAGTTCCAGTATTTCTGCCACACACACACATCTATAGCATTTGCTCATCTGACACAGACAGCAGTCGCTGACATCTTGGGCCATATCTTGCACCCAGCGCAGCGCAACGCCGGACGCAAGTGTCTTTGCTAGTTTAATTTTTTAATTTTTTTTCCCGTCCAGCGCCCACGTTGTTTAAATAGCAAATGTGCTGGTCTTACAGGGAGGTGTGTTCAGGTGCATTCTGGGCGTATTGCTATCTTGAGGCAACAGAAAGTGATCTAACATTGACCAACAAAAACTTCTTAAAAAAAGTAATCCATTACTTTACTTAGTTACCCCCTATGGAAAGTAACGTTTTACATTTCTAGTTACTTTTACGTTACTTTTATGTTGCTTGACTTTGGGCAGAACCCAATATCTGTTCCTAAATGTGTAGGCCTACATAAAGTTCTACTATGGAGGACATAACAGGTATTTCTTTTGTGCTCTTTGTTATAAAAAATATTATCAATAGGCTCCTTAGGAACAACATGATAACCACAAAATGGGTCATATGTCTCAAAATAAAACATGCCTCATCTAAATCCAACAGAAAAAAGAAGAACTTAAAAATGGCTTGATGTCGATGGCTTGTGTAAGGCAGTGTCGCTGTCAGATCTGTCCCTGGGAAAAGTAACGTTGCGCCGAATTGAAAAAGGAACTAAGTTTCGTTACCAAATTTACAGTAGTAGCGCGTTACACTACTTTTTATCTGAAAAAAGTAGTTACGTTACACACAACACTGATTATGATATGATCTGCTCGCAAGCTTTCACTTCACGCACGAGCAGATCAGTTTCTTCTCCTGAAAATCTCTCCTTCCTGTTTAGCAAATCTGCCATCATAATAGCAATGCACCAAGGTCCAAACGCGCCTGGCTTTTAAAGGGAATGGGAGATGACACTCTGATTGGTTTATTGCATGTTACGCCCAAAACACACCTATGAATTAATGAAGACACTAAGTACAACCATTTTGAACCATGCGCCCGGCGCACGGACCCTTTTTTCCCGCCGTTAAACTAGCAAAAGTGGATTCGTACACG
Source organism: Sander vitreus (assembly GCF_031162955.1). Classification (NCBI taxonomy): domain Eukaryota; kingdom Metazoa; phylum Chordata; class Actinopteri; order Perciformes; family Percidae; genus Sander; species Sander vitreus. The sequence continues at coordinate 24,124,378 of NC_135870.1, read as the reverse complement.
TCCTAAACGCACCTGCGCCATGCGCTTCACGCCGTGCGCTTCAGATCGTTAAAATAGGGCCCCTTAACTTTAAACCTGCCAAACAAACTTTCTCTGAAGTCAATAAAACGCACTACACTGGTTTCTGTTGTACAGATTTGCTGAGAAGCATTTGCCTCCTTGTTTGGCTTCCTAAAAATCCTGATGTACTGTATCCGTGAGCACTGGGTGTAACTCTGGTCAGTACTGACCCAAAGCATTAACGGTGACACTCAGCGCAGGCCGCAGCAAGCAAACAGCAAGTAACTGCTGTGTGGATTAGAGCATTTGAGAGACAGGGTGCTTCAGACAAAGGCTGAATACAAGTCTATTCAGACAGACAGTTTGAGAAAAACAAAGTGTTTTTGATCATTAAAGCAAGTAAAACATATTTGAGTAGGAACCCAAAATTCAAGTAGAACCAGAATATGAGCATATGTCCCCTTTAACATTTCTTACTTTAAATAGATTTTTACTAATACCTACTTCCTTTCATTTAGTTGACTAACATTTTGAATGAACTGTGAGTTACACTATAGTATTTCTACTTGAATAATCATACTTCTTTCACCACTGCATTTTCCATTATTTATGTGAAATTAGTGAAATCATTATCTGCAAAGTGACAAACAGATGGTTGTCAGTTAACAGTAGTAGTTTAGAAAACAGTAGCAAATGTCCTTGTGGAATGAAGCGAGGTGGATGTTCATCCTTACTATGATGATAAACAAATGGCATCAGTTGAAAGTGGAAAGTGTGGATAAGAGGATTTCCCAAAATGCAATAAATGTTCATTTGATAAAAACAGATCAGCGTCTTGTTTTTTGTCTGCAAAGGAAGTTATGTTTTCGGTTCTGTTTGTCTGAAAAAAAAAGATGGCTGTCAGTTTAAATAGGCTAGTAGTTTAGAAAGAGTATCGCATTTCTTTGTGGAATGAAGTGAGGTAGATGGGACCAAAGGAAAAGGTTCCATGGCATGAAAAATTCACTTTATGAGGTTTTTTAACATTAATATGAGTTCCCCCAGCCTGCCTATGGTCCCCCAGTGGCTAGAAATGGTGATAGGTGTAAACCGAGCCCTGGGTATCCTGCTCTGTCTTTGAGAAAATGAAAGCTCAGATGGGCCGATCTGGAATCTTCCTCCTTATGAGGTCATAAGGAGGAAGGTTACCTCCCCTTTCTCTGCTTTGCCCGCCCAGACAATTTGGCCCGCCCATGAGAAAGAGAGAGACATCATGGCTTGAAAACAAGCAAAGTGGCAGTTGGTCAAGGCCATACCCCCACCGTCCACCTTGCCCCCCCCTCTCAGAAATGGCACATACTAAGTAAAGTTCATTGTGGGACTGGCTCTAGTGGCTGTAATTCTGCACCAAGGCTGAATTTCGGGAAAGAGACTTCAGATACAGTATTAGGGACCACTGAGGTCTATATAAAAGAGACTTCAGATACAGTATTAGGGGACCACTAAGGCCTATATAAAAGAGACTTCAGATACAGTATTAGGGGACCACTAAGGCCTATATAAAGCATCCAAAAAGCAGCATGTCATAGGACCTTTAATAAAGCATCTTCTAATAAGTTTAGGGTAAAGTTTTACATACTACCTCAAATAGTTTTAGATAGTTTTATATGAAGCTTTCATTTTGCTGTTTTCATACCTCAGTTATGTGTCTGACCAATAGAATAGTTTTTGCTCAGAGACGTGGCTACATTGCAGTTACAGTTGCTCTACCTTTTTGCCGTCCTCGGACATATTCATCTCCCATTTGTTGTCCACATTTTATTCTGTTAAAGTTTTTCTGAATCGCTTTGGCACATTCACTGAAACAAACTTACAATTGTCAAAACTCTAAGTACAATCCTCACACCACGTGGTACATTCAGCACACCACCCTATGTGACCTGCAAAAGGTGACCACTCAATCAAAACAATGAACTCCTGTTTCAAATGTAAATAAATACATCAATGAATACATCATTGCCATCAAAACAAAATGTTCCTTTGTCATTGCTTAGACCAAGACAGTCAAAAGGCAAAGACATCTTAAAAGGGTGATAGTGACCCTCTGTAATATTGTCCAGTTGCTAACATTCTACGTTCTTATTGTATGTACACACCAGTTAACCACAAATACACAAAGGAAGCTTGCACAGAAAAAGAAGATTTACAACAGCAAAATCATCACATCCCCTTCACCATACCTAGAGATTGGCATGGTTTTATTTCAGTTAGCCTAACAGCTGGTTTGATTTGCATTGAGAGATGATTTTATGGAAAGTACCCCATGTCAGTCTCTAGGTATGGTGAAGGGTATGTGATGATGTGGGGCTATTTTAATTCCAAAGGCCAAGGGAACTTTATCAGGATGCATAGTATCCTGGATCCATGAAATAACTGGCCTTTAAAAATAAACATCTGCCTGCCTTTATGGGAATTTAACATAGGCGTGTACTCACTTTTGTTGCCAGCGGTTTAGACATTAATGGCTGTGTGTTGAGTTATTCTGAGGGGACAGCACATTTACACTGTTATACAAGCTGTACACTTATTACTTTACATTGTAGCAAAGTGTAATTTCTTCAGTGTTGTCCCATTAAAAGATATCATGAAATATTTACTAAAATGTGAGGGGTGTACTCACTTTTGTGAGATACTGTATATGACAGGTTATTGTGATTGTTGTTTGCTCTATTTTGCATGTAGGGATTTACACAATGAACGTGTATAATTGCATTTGAGAATAATATGATTCAATAGCAAATGAATGCAAACTATTTTGATCTGCAAGGCTTACTCAATGCATTTCATGCCAAAGCAATGACAAATGACTATAGTCTTGTGAACAACTGACATAATGTTCATTTAAATAGTCATATAGTTTGACCAAGTTTAATAGTCATTAGACGATTGTGCCAAAGCGATTGAGAATGCTGCTGCTGTCTTCTGGAAATATTAACCACATCACATGAATGTGAAAACTATAGGCACAGGTTCATGTTTTCATGAAGTGGAAACAGATAGGATTAGTAGAGTGGTAAAAGTGTGAATCTATTTGCTCCGAATGTGGCTGTGCATGACTAGAAATGTAGAACCTGTCACTATATGAGTGTAACAACATCAGCAGCTGGTTGCACCAGCTGTTCTGAAGCTCAAACCTAATTAGAAGTGTGTACTAAGTGGAGATTTACAAGTTGCAAAGTTCTTATGCATTAGTTGTTACTTATTACTTATTACATACTAACTCCTAGGTGTAACTGTTGTGCAGCTGACTGAACCAACAGACAAAACTATTGCTACAAAAACACGTTATATGACCCGTAGCGCTATTTATCAATCTAGATAGTTTTGGTGTCAGTTGCCCAGTGTTGGGAGATATCGGCCGTAGAGATTCTTTCCAATATAATGGAACTAGATGGCATTCAGCTTGTGATGCTTAAAGTGCCAAAACAACATCAACAGCAATGTCTCTTTCTAAAAAATCATGACGCAGTTAACTTACTCAAGATGAATCCACAGACCCGGTTGTGAGCAGCTTTGCGTAGGAACTATTTTCTTTCTACCGAACTACACCCTCCGACCGTATCACCACGCAGAAGGAAGCATACTCCTGGACGAGAGGCTTTTGGTGCCACATAGCTAGCTTGTGGAGTTAACCGATAATGCTAGCTTATCGGAGCTAGCTAGCTGTCACTACCCGATACTACTGCTCAGCCGAGGAGGACGCCATTAATGTTTACATTTCCCACCTCTTGTTAATGAGTACGCTTCCTTCTGCGCGATTAAGTCATTTAAGTGGAAATTCACCATTTAATCTAATGTGCATGCATTGTAAAGGCAGACCAACTTTAAAAAGGGTTGGTCAATGTCATGTACTTTCCCCTTTATATGTGTAACCATGTTTTAATAGTTGAATGTTTTGTGATTGGCAGACCCAAAAGGAATCTTTTTTATTTTATTTTTTTACAGTTTGTCAGTTTTTCTGCTTGGGGTGGAGATATGTTAAGATTCTGAGTTTTAATTTAATTTTCTTTATGTGTTTAAAATCTGCGGAACATTCTGCCGGAAGTTCTACAGAATTCTGTGACCGCAGATTCCATGTGGCCCTGGTGATTGGCTAACACAATTTTTTTTTTTTTACACATTGCCACAGTTGACCATTTTTATCAAATGATTATACATAATGTATAATATAGTATCTGGCAGAAAACGTTCTGCTGTTTGAAGGAGCTCTTAAATAATCTGAGCACCAACAAGGATTCTACTGGGAGACCTAAACATAACATTATACACACACACACATATACAATGGAGCCCATAATGCAGCCCTGCAAAGAATAAAGCAGGTTTAGCTAATGGACCATTGATCATGCAAAAATCACAATCCAGGTTGTGTTGTCGAAAGTTTATCTTTCAAAGCAACAAGCAAATGTAGTACTTTTTGTTTGTACATTTCATCACAATGCCTCCGCCTGACCAGGAAGCTTGGTTTGTATGCAGGCTTCATACATCTTTTTCTATCCTTTCTTTGTTGCCTTTTGTAACCTCACTGTTGCAATCGAACGGTGCCGAGCAACAAAAAGCCACACTCTTCTGCTACATCTCGCAAATATGTTGCTATTGTCCTCGAAGAAAGTAACAAGAAAACCTATCATTAGCTCCGAGGGCTTCTCCTCCTTTACAAAGACGTGCACTCAGGCCTACAGCATGCATGCGATGTGAAACAGTGCATTGTTGGGAATCGTCACAGTGTGTGCTACAGATTCACACATGTGTTCTGTCAGTCAGAGGACAATTCCAGGCACTGCTGATCCTTTGTGAGCCTTCAGGAGGGATTAGTAGGCGGTAGCTATGGCGACAAGTAATTTTAGCTTATATGTATGCAGCTTTTCTCTCCAAACATTTCATTATATCATTGGATGATACAGGAAAACCAATTTGCTTCTGAAGCACAATGCCTTGGAGCATATTACTTAACATTTCAAATGAAATGTGATACAGCAATTTTCATTTTTGTTTCCCCTCCTGCATTTAAGTTTTTTTTAGTGTCTCTTTGTATATCATTTTGGTCTTCTTGGGAAAAATGCAGCCCTAAAACAAGCTATATCATACTGTGTAACCCCTGATCTAAATGCAGGTGACCCAGTAAGCACTGTTATTTTTTTTAGAAATCTTTGTTTCAGATAACCTTTGTTTCAACAGCATTTTAGTAACTAACTAGTCTAAGTTTGTACCTCTCATGTATTATCTTAACATTCCAGTTACAGAGAAAAAATGAAACATATATACATACCCAGTGATCTTTGAAAAATCCAGAAGGCTTAACAACACTGTTCTGAAGGTATTTCCACAATCCTTAAAACCTTTCTAGCCATCCAGATTTAAAAAGAAATGATGCTGCACGATAAAACCTCTTTCACAGTTGAGACTCTTTCCTCATTAAATCACCACAATTTAATAGGATGTACTAGTTTAAAAAATAAAAATTAAGATTATTTTTTTTTGGGCATTTATTTCCAACAGGACAGCTTAAAGGGGAGAGAGAGCGGGAACGCAAAGAGCCACAGGTCGGAGTTGAACCTGCGGCTGCTGCATCAAGGACTAAGCCTCTTTATATGGGTGCGTGCTCTACCAGGTGAGCTACCCAAGCACCCAGGATGTATTAGTTTTAAGCTTTAAAACGATTTTGAAAAAGTATTTGGCTTTTGCACACTTTTATTTGCATGGAGCCTTTATACATGAAGGCAGAAAACAACACATGGCAGGATGACAGACAGCCTGGTCAGTGGTGAGGAGTTAGCAGCTCAGCGCAGGGTTCAGCAGAGACGTTCACTCTGCTCGCTGTGGCGCTAACAGGCGGTGTGTGTGTGTGTGTGTGTGTGTGAGTGTGTGTGTCACTGTGAGGAAGTGGGCGGTAATCACAGCCGTGCAGGAGGAGAAGATGTTCTCCTGCAGAGATGAAAACGCACACACACCAACACACACCAACACACACACAGTGCCCATGCCCCCGTTCCACAACTGATAATGAGCATCTAGTGAGCGGTGATGTCATTACAACAAACACACAGCTGCCTGCTACCAGCTAACTCCACTTCTTCCCTTATCTGTCCACAACAGTTAATAAGGCTGCACATGCTTAATGCTTTTTTCTAACAGCACACTTGTTATATTTTAAATATTGTAATAACCCTGGCAGTTTTGTAAAATGTAAAATGACAAGGCTAATTATACATCAGATAAAGCTGAACTAACTGTCAGGACTGGTGAGGGGGAAAAGTGCAGAGCTGATGTTTAATAATAGATAAAAATAGAAAATAAAATCTCCAAGGTGCAGCTTCATTTCTAAAGACATTTCCAAAAGGTTACAGCGAGTAGACTGCCCCTCTGCTGAACTGGCTTCTGGCTTTTGGCTTTGTAGATCAGCTCCTGCCTTTTACTGTAAATGTGCAATTCTAGCAGGACAGGACAAGGTCATTTCTAAATTCTTTCTGGGTTAAACTCGCATGGAAACATTTGGGTGAGTATCGTCAGGAGGATATGGCCCAGATACATTCAGAGAGCTCACATTTTAACATTAATGCATAAAAAGAAGTCTTTAGGGCTCTGGTCTCCCTTTCTCATGTTACACCCTTTGTAGACTGGATTTCACAGGCTTTGCTCCTCACCTTCCGTTCTCTGTGTGTTGCCGTTCTCAAACTCTGTTTCACTTCGGGGAAACAACAACAGACTTCCAGCTAGCACGCTACACGCTGAAAATGGCAAGCTATGAAGAAAATTTAGATCACATAGCCAGAGCTATCTCCACAGAGCTGTGGAGATAGGTCTGGCTATGTGAGACTACACCCTTTGTGAAAGCAAATATCAATAACTAACCACACTCCGAATAGCAAAATCATAAATATACTCCCTGGTCCATAAATGGAAAAAGAGTGTTGTACTCAGTTTATTGAACAAAATATCTTACAGTATCTTGGATATACATATATACATATTATCTTGTACTGTGTAACACGGTTTATGAACCCCTGCAGTGACATCAATTGTAAAGCTGTGCCTCCAAACTTCAATGGATGTTTCAAAGATATATTAACACATCATTGACTTCCAAACACATTATACAAATCTTAATATAGAAAGCACAAAAAATAAGAATTTATCAGTGAAAAGTACTCACTCAGGACAGAATTTTCATACAAAAAAACTACTTTTACAATATATTTTTTGTCTTTTCTTTTCTTTTTTGCAGCTATAGTATGCAGGTAATAAATATACCTGGAATTCCCTTGGTTTTTGTCATATGGTGTCGTTCTCTTTTCCTCTGCATGGAAATCACCAATAAGGACTTATTCTAGAACAAATAAAGTAGTGGCTCGGCCACCGGAGCTTCTGCTGTCGTCTCCACCGCTGCTGCCACATTATCAGCAGGCCTCTCAGATAACATACACATCAGTCTTCTCCCCAAGAAGCCAATACGTTCTCATTTTGCCTTTTCCCTGGAACAACACAGGAATCAATAGGTTAATCAACAGAGAAGAAATGTGGGGGTGGGAGGGGTGATATCCTCTATTGGGCCGCCCTTTGTTTAACGGTGACCTGGATGGTTACTGCAGCTCAGCTTACACCTCCACCTTTCCCCACAAATCAAGCATTTATGCATAATCAAAGGGAAATGAAGCACATCGTCAATAGGGGGGTTGATATGAATCGTTGCAGTGACAGGGCGTCATCGATTATTGCCTACTGATAACTGAAGAACTGTTACTTGTTGATTTTTGGCTTGTTGCTGTTTTAGTTTTCGACTGTTGTCTGCTGTGTTCAGACTCCGCCACATTCAGGAAGTGTCTTTTTTAAGAGCAGATACAATAAAAAGGGGATTTCATATTTCAGGGACAGCGCACATTCATTAACATTTCTGTAAATGTGCCAGTGTTAGCCAGCCGGCTAATTTTCAACTGTAGTCCTTTGGCAAGATGTTATGAGAACCATCAACTGACTTGGTCAGTTGTTCCCAGATGTCAGCAATAGAATAGAATATTATATATATATGCGGAGGTGACGCATCGTGATATCGAATCGATCCGAATGGTTGACAGGATCATCGTAATCAAATTGAATCGTGAGACCAGTGAAGATTCACACTTGTTATTTCAAAATGCTAAAAGCACTCTGATGTCAGGTGAAAACTTGTTTCTTCAAAAGATCAACATTTGTGTCAATCTAAACCCAAACCATTACTCCTCTAATGCAGTTTTTCCATTGCATGGTATGGCTCCACTCTTCTCTTTTTAGGTTTTCCATTGGCAAAAGTTGCCAATGGAAAATTGGTCAGAGGGGACATGGGACATGCTGCACACACCCGCCATTTTTAAAAAGCCAAGCTACTGTCAGTAGTACCCACAATAGTTTCATTCACTCGATCCAGATCTTTAAAAACGGCAGCCCACAAAATGACACTGTACACTATGCCGTATAATAGAAGAAGATGTTGCAGATGTTTGGTTGCCGAGGAAACGATTCAGTGAGTGTCACGTTGAAGATAATGTCACAGCTGTTTCACAGGGCGTCACTATGGCGATAAGATGATAGATAATCCTTCCTACTGAGGGGGTACTATCTGCAGTGGAAAACCAAAAGACCAGCAGAGCCACTCCATACAGAGGAATCACAGCAAAAGGGAGGACTCTAGTTGATTATCAGAAAGTGAATCGACAACTATTAAGCAACATTCATGTATTTATTCATTTAACTGTTCAGATATATTTTGTGTAAACTTAATCTCCTTACATGATGATCTAAATGCTGTTTTAAAGAATTCTTGGTGCTGAGGGTTGGGGAGTCGACCTTTGTTATATAAAATGTCTTCACTTCATCATTCGATCCTTTTAGACATTTGTGTGATATGTTGTCATAATTAGCGTATACATTTTTGAGTTAGGGCCACAACACGTGTTATGTGAGATCAGATTGACCTTTGACCACCAAATTATAATCCTCATCGAGTCCAAGTGGACAACTGAGCCAAATTTGAAGAAATCCCCTCAAGGCGTTCCTTAGATATTGCATTCATGTAGTCTATATCCACGGCGTTCCACTTCCGGGATTGTTCAGGCGGCACCGGAAATTCCACCGGATGTCACTCTTTTTGGATGTCCGTCACCTTCCTCTTCCTTTGTGTTGTAATTCTAAACTCCGGTGGATTTCTGAGGACTATGGTTAACTGCTCCTCAGATCTCTGCAGGGTAAATCCAGACAGCTAGCTAGACTATCTGTCCAATCTGAGTTTTCTGTTGCACGACTAAAACAACTTTTGAACGTATACGTTACACCAAAACAAGTTCCTTCCAGAGGCTATTTTGCAGAGGCACCGGGGCTCCGACGATTGTGATTGGTTTAAAGAAATTCTCCAGCTTTCTCCCATCCCAGAATGCTGTGTGGACTAAATAGACCTTCTTCGCAGCACTGTGGAGGAAGGTCTGGCAATGTGAGACTAGCATTCATGAGAAAAACATAAAGCCTCTGCCGGCTGTGGCTGTATAATAATACCACAATACTGAATATAACCTGTAGTCGCAGCCCAATCCATGAAACAGCATAGGATCCTTCAATTATTTGAACATTAAAAGGTGTAACATTTTAGGATTGTAGGATGCTCATTTGTCTTTCCTGGAAAGATTTAGAAATATCATACTATAGAAAATCTTCTTTTCTACAAGTTATTGTGTCTAGTATAAAGTCTTAAACTAGATGTATGTGATCTATTTCCAATAGAGATAAACGTGTTGCAAGTGATCTGCCTTATTCCATCTTGTTTAACACTCATTTCTAGAACATTTCTGAAACAAGGCAAATTGCACCGGCAACAGCAAGTCATTAAAGCACGCTTTATTCAGCGGCCACAAGCACAAGGGGGACAGCCTCTCTTAGTGCAATGCTCTTTCACTGGTGCTTCAACTTGGCCCATTTTTAAAAATCAAAGGAGGGCTTCTTACCTTCATTTCTATATCTCCTCGTAACTGGAGATCAAAGTAGCCAAACTCATCCAGCACTTCTTTGGTGGCCGAGGACACGTGGATCTTTAAGGCTGCAAAACACATCAAAAGCACAACAAATGAATGACAAAGGACAACTCGGACAATATTTGCATCAGCAACACACTGCTTTATTCTCACACAGCAGATGAGGAAACTGAGGAGCGCTGTGTTCAGTCCCCTCAGACGTCAGCGGCTGAAATGCTAACGGTGATGAAAATCAGTATTGTTTTGTCCAATAAATGCATACAGTGCAGAGATGTGAGACGAGAATCTTGCCTGTGAAGCTTCAGGCTCCACCGTTTAGCGCTGGCTAAGGGCCCTTAGCTGTAAGTGCTATGAATTATTTACCAGTGGAGGCAGAATACAGGAAGTGACTCAGTATTTAATCAATACATCTGATGACTACCCAACCACAGGTTCATAACACGAGTTCCTGTCACTGCCGGTTCAGAACAGAAATGTCAGTGTAGAAAGTATTAGAGTCAGCAGGTCAATACGTCTTGTATTCAGCTTTGAAATCATATTTTCACTGAAGAATGTTTCCATCCGGCCACATAGCAGATAGAAAGGCAGGAATGAAATAACACTTTAAAAGTTCAATAAAGATAGAGATTCAATCACAGAGTACGTTCCGAGTACAAGATTGAATAAACTGGGCATATAAACTGTGATTTTTTTTTACAGTTTACAGTATCATCCAAAAACATTATCACCACTACCCCAAATAAGGAAAGTTAGAAAGAAACGTTTGTCACAATTTATATTCCTTTTCTCTATCCTCAATGTATCTTACTATCAGCTCGGATAAGGAAAAACGTAAATGGAAAACCCTAACCCTAACCCTTTGCTGCATGTCATTCCCCCCTCCCTCTCCCCTTTCATGTTTTCAGCTGTCCTGTCAAAATGCCCCAAAAAATAATCTAAAAAAAAAAAAATAGAACAAAAACAAGTGACAGTGACTCACCCTCTCCGTTGGACTCCATTCGAGATGCCGTGTTGACAGTATCTCCAAACAAACAGTATCTGGGCATTTTCAAACCGACCACGCCGGCACAGACTGGACCTATAAAACACAAGCTAAATATAGTCACATTTTACAGCAGAGAAAACCCCCCAATAATATATGGCATGGTGGGAAGTGCTGTCATTATCACACAACGCATGTTTTTAAATAGGACGACAGAGGTGTGAGTGAAGGGAACTTGTGCTCAGAATGCATTTAAATGACTCTGACGATGGTAAGTACCAGCCTACACAAGCTGGTCCATTTCTGTTGCATGTCAAGTGTCTAATTAAGAATATAAACAGTGCTGCCGTGAGCGGATACAGTCTAAATGCTGTCTTAGAAGCCTCTCCTACGTTACATCAAACTAAATGCTGCAGACAGGTCAAGATAAAACACCCTGTGTGTGTATGTCCAGTCAGTATGATGGCATCCAGCAGTGGGAAGTTACAAATCACAACTGTCCTACACTTGAGCTTGAGTGCCCAGTTTATGAGATATACCTATTTGCTAAATTTATTGCAACCAAGAGACCAATTTGTCTACAGAATGTATACATGGACAGTGAACTACTGTATACTTCTTGGTAATGGAAGCTACAACTGAGTAAGCGCACATACAACTCAAGTAGCCCTGTTTAGACCTCTGAATCACTGCCTGCATCTGTGATTTGTTCAACAATTCAAAAAGGTCTGGTGTGGTGCTCATTACCGGCTGTTTTCCCACTGGGAGCCAATCAATTGTTGATGGATACAAGGCAGAATTAAGAATGGGATAGTCTGGATCAACAGAAGTTCATTTCCAGGATAATTGCCACATAACATTTGTTAACTTTAATGATTGTAAAGATTTGCTTAAGAATATGTAACTGGCACGTTTTGGGACTGATTGGGGGGGATTGCTGTAGACGAAGTACACATGGCAATACACTGGTAAGAGCAAATGACCTTTAACCATATATCCAGCTAATTTAAATAGTTACTGTATCGTGTGAACAGTTAACTTCATGCAATATTTTATATGGCGTTTTCTTTTTTGCGGGGTGCAAATGTTCCACCAAAACGAGTTCCTTCCTGAGACCACTTTGCAGAGCCACCTTTGCGGCGTCCGGAGCTTAGCGCCGCCCAAGACGATTGTGATTGGTTCAAATAAATGCAAAGGAGACAGGTCTGGCAATGCTAGACTAAGAATGGGATAATGACCTTCCTGTGCCAGAGCTAGAAATAGCCATACCAATGAAAAATAGCAGAAAATAAATGATTGACTCCTCAGCAGGATGAACAGGAGCCACTATGAGAGACTGAATCTGGGGCCGTACAGGTCACCACATGTACACAGTTCCGGGTCAGACTCACCTGTGTGTATACCTATCCTGAGTCTCAGCTGGTCGTTGGGTCTGTGTCGGATCTTGAACGTTTTCACCTCCTCTAACAACGCCAGCGACATCCCAGCGATCTCTCGGGCGTGCAGTTTCCCGTTTCGCACCGGCAGCCCTGATACCACCATGTAGGCGTCGCCGATCGTCTCCACCTGAGGGACGAATCATAAGGAGTGAGAGAGTCATAATAAAACGTGATTCACATATTCCTGCTGTTGTCTTCCCAGGATGCCTATAAAGGCCTTGAAGGTATCAATAGGTAGATCACTGTATCGCGACTGTTGGTGTTTGAGGTGACTCGAGCACTCGTGCTATAAAATGCACGTGCTCAAACATTTGAGTTGCATGCTTAAACATAAAGTAAGACAAAAGTCAAGTTAAGATTGGAAACAAATACAAAATAATGGTAGAGCGGGCGCACATATGCAGAGGTTTATTCCTCGACGCAGAAGGTTAAGGGTTCGGATCCAACCTGTGACAGTTTTCCTGCATGTCTTCTCCCCTTTCATATCTCAGCTTTCCTATCCAATAAAAGCAGAAATGCCCCAAAAAAAACACTGATCCTCCTGACTTACCTTGTATACGTCAAAGTTATCAATGATGGCATCAAAACAGGTGTACAGATCATTGAGCAATGTGACAACCTGCAGAGAGAGAGAGAGAGAGAGAGAGCAGAGGTTTGATGATGTGACGTCGGCAAAGCAACAATAATATAAAAAGGAGATAAGGGCTGAAAATCTTTAGCTCAGAGTTAGATGTAAAACACACTGTAAATCCAACATTTAACAGTGTTTTCGTTTGTTAAAAGGCCGACAGATTGGGAGGCCAGTGTGTCTGCAAAACCTCACAGTCTCCCACATAATCTGTTTGTCTGCCACTGGCCGGCTGCCCGCTGAAGCTCACTGACCAACACATTTACAGGATCAAAACTCAAATCCACAGATGGAATATTACAAACACAATCTGCGTTAAATTTACCAAATTGTGAGAGCCCGGATACCTCAGTTGGTAGTGTGGGTGCCCACATATAGAGGTTTACTCCTCGACGCAGCGGGCCCGGGTTCGACTCCGACCTGCGGCCCTTTGCTGCATGTCATTCCCCCCCCTCTCTCTCTCACCTTTCATTTCTTCAGCTGGCCTGTCAATAAAGGCCTACAAATGCCCCAAAAACAATCTTAAAAAAATAAAATAGTAATAGTGGTAATGTAGCAGTAATGTCAGAGGTTGGCTGTTTATTCAAAGACAAATGTATTATTTAGTCTTCATTTTCAATGTTCTGTTTTATAATTGTGTCTGAACTTTAAAAAAACAACCATGCTGTCTCTTTATCTACTCAGGACATTTGTGCTGTACTTTCACAGAGAGCAGCGTTGAGTAAATGAGAACATCTAAACTGTGATGGACTGGGATCTAAATTGTGACAAACTTGAGATTGTTTAGTTCAGACTGAACTCTTAAAGGCACAGTCTACAATTTAAATGTGGACTAAAAAGCTGACCTGTCACCAAACTCAAAACACAGGATGAGAACCTGCTGTCGCTCAGATGATTGACAGGTCTTTTAATATAGTGCCTAAAAAAACAACAAAATGAGTTAATAATATTTTTTGTAATGCTGTTAAAGGTCTGTTTACATCACTAACGTAAAAACTGCATTAAAGCTGGCCCATATTTATTTTATTGTGACAATTTACGTAATTGAACAAAAAGTAGTTTTTTTATGTGGTATTTTTAATGTAAAATGCACCAGGATTAGAATTCAATTTCTAGGGCTGTCCTGGACTAAAGAAATTCTTAGTCGACTCTAACACTCTAACACTAACACTAACACATGATTTTTTTTTCGACTAATCGATTAGTTGACTGGACGTTAAGACTAGAAAAGCGCAATATAAATGCAGTCTATTTACCACCTGTAAAACTGATTTTCTACACAAAGAATCATGCAAAAGCGCCACTTTAAATCTCGTGTTTACCAGAGATGTGCTCAGAAGTTTCTTGGAAATAAGCCATTCAGCATGAAAAAAACATAAAAATGTACTAATCGACTAAATCTTAGTTGACTAAGACTGAAGCCACTAACCAACTAAGAGGGGGCAGCCCTATCTATTTCTGGGGTGCAGGGACCTACTTTATGACTGTACATTGTCTCATATTAAAATCTGCTTATACCTTTCAGCTGTACGCAGTATATCATACACAGCTACATCTTCCAGGGTAAAGAAGGCGTCTAACTCCTGCACATACTGTCAAACCTGCACTTTCTGACTGGCTCTGGATGCAGGTGAAATCCTTCATATGTTCCCAAACATCCTCACACTACTGCAATGATTTGAAAATGGCTGTTGGCCCCCTACAATTACAGATCAACACACGGTGAAGTATTTGATTGACTGACTGGCTGACAGTGAGACCAAGGGCCACATTTTTGGAAGGTATTCTTGGGGTTGGAGGTATTTGGGCCTGTATTTGGCCTGACAGGAACAACTGCAGACAGAATTGGGGGCTAAAAAAAGTGCCGTCACCTGCTCTGTACGATTTTTGGGTTGAAAAAAACATTTACTCTATATTGTATTTGATATTCTATATTGTAAGGGCAGTAAAGGATAGTGGACTTTTACAACATAACAAGAATTATAATACGGTGATTTTCATAGAATTTCTAATATTTAGTTGGGCTGCCTGCTTATTATGAAAGCAGTATAACCAATTGTATCATTCTGTATTGTTTACGAGATTGATATAAATGTTTAAGAATTTCGGTTGAGGAGCCTTCTGAAACCAAACCTCCACCGCTGAATGATAATGGCATTATTCATTGGGAGGGGCTTGTACACACGGTTATGTTGGTTTACTAGCACTACAGTACTGGATTAAATGTAACTGTATGGGATACGCGTTGTTGTACTGTATGAATATCTGGCCAGTTATCTCAGAAGGCTGCAGCTCGTCTTTTAACACGCAGGCCAGAGCACATCCCCCCCGTACTGGCCTCCCTTCACTGGCTCCCTGTACGTTTTACAATTGATTTTAAAATTGTACGCGCACGCCCCCCCCCAGGTCAGCTGACCAGTTGATCTTTGTAGTCCCAAGATCAAGGCTGAAGCCCAGGGGAGAGCACGCCTTTACAGTCGTAGGCCCTAAACTCTGCAATGAGCTGCCTCTACATGTTAGGCTCGTCCATACACTGCCTGTTTTAAAATGATCCCGTCTTAAAACACATTTTTATTTTCAGGCTTTTAAAACACTATGATAATTGCCTTTCTATATTATTGTGATTTTGTCTTTAAACTAGTCTTTTAACTGTGCTATTTTTATGTTTTTGTTATCTTTGATTGTACAGCACTTTGGTCAACTGTTGTTGTTCTTTAATGTCTCTTTTTCTTAAATACATTTGGATTGGATTGGATTTGGATAACTGTTAAGATTAGAAGAGCAAATGCCCATTCTTGGGGGGGATCCCACTCCATCTGAAGGTGTCAGATTGTCCATCAACACTTCAGACCCTCTGCCTGGATGTGACATCATGATAATGTATTTGCTCTAGAAAACCTACCTTTGGTATTCAAGTAAGAGGGAGATATGTGATTGCACAATGTGACTCAACTCTGCGTCAACACACTCTCCCATCTAGCAACTCTACTATTTTGAGTTGCAGCCCGTGTGTGGGAACATGCACTGTGGAAAACTATGAGGCACACTGTACTATGACCTGACACTAAGCACTTTTATGTATGAACAGAGAAATTCCCTCTGACTGTGATCACGAACAGTGATATATATATATATATTTTTTTTTTTTATTTTTTTTTTTAAAGCTTTCGGACTAGCTTGGCAGATGTTGAGAAAAGTCAGAAAACGTACACAGATAGACGGACAGAAACAGTGAGCTGCAGAGTGGGAATCTGCAGTGACATGTTGTGTACCTGTAGCGGTGTACTCTCTGCAGACATGGACGTGAAGCCCACAATGTCGCTGAAGTAAATCGTGACGCTGTCGAACGCCTCCGCCTGCACCGTCTCCCCTCGTTTTAGCTGCTCTGCTACTGAGCTGCATGCAGAGAGAAAGAGGCATGAGGTCAAAATGTTCATGATACTCAAATGACTGGAAAAAAAGAAAGTCAACTACAGGCTCTAAGAGTGGATGTTTTGTTGACAATCTTCCTCGAAGATTGGTCTCGCTAAAGCACAGCTACAAAATGCCTGGCAGGTTCAATTATAACCGCATGTCAGTTCATCTTTGCTTAGTCTGCTCACGCTAATTTTCTCTCACTCAAATAATACCGGGGCAAAATCACTGTGGCAGAAGTCAGCTAGTGTGCTGAGAAATGATAGCTGTCCTTTCTCCCAGACTCCTCTCTGTATGACTTTGAAGGAGGGACGATTTTTTAGCAGGAAAAGCGGATAAATGGGTGAGAAAGATGGGATTTGCTACTGCGGTGTTATCCAAACGCCTAAACCCGCTATCATTTCTGCTCTTCTGTCTCCCTTAATGAGCAGTTTGCCTGTCAGCTCTCTCCGCTTCCTTTCATCTACAGTGAGATTGCACCACGGGAAATGTGTATCTGTTATTAAAACGTGGTGTTGGGAGAGATTTGGATCTTTAATTAATACAGGGATTTATCATAATTGACAGTGTCACTGAGCCACGCTGGTAATACTCGCCCTATTTGATAGATTCAAGTTAATTGGAGTTTTTAAGCTTTTGGGTGGAAGGACTAACTTGTGAATGTTTGCTCTTACTGTGGTAAAATTTGATAGAGGAGGTTTTCGGCTTTCCTTTTCTCCTCCAGGTAGGCTTGTGTTCGCTCCTCCACCAGGTTCTCCAGGTTATTGGCGTACTGCTCCATCCTGGACAGCAGGTTGTTAAGAATACTGGTGCTGCCTTCCCTTTGGAAACACACACACACACACACACACACACACACACACACACACACACACACACACAGTAGAATTAGGTGATATCCACACAAACCCCTGGTCAGTGAAGAGCTCAGGTCCTAAAACACTACTACTCTACAGTATAAAATACACAAATATTCTTAATTTTGATCAAAAATAATGAAATGAAATAACATAATATATACCAAGTATGATAACAATGGCACCTGTCATTTCAACAGACCCAAATGGAATCTGCCAGTTTACAGTTTTCAGCAGTGATCCAGAATGAAAGTCTGTGGGAGGTTTTGCTTGGGGTGGAGAGATTTGATGTTTTTTTGTTTTTTTTTTATTTGTTTAAAATCTGCAGAAAATCTACGGAAAGTTCTTTGAAAAGTTCTGCGGTATTCTGCTTCTGCAGATTCCTTGGGGCCGTGCATTTCAGTGAGCATTTCATTATTTTAAGGAAAATTGAACATTTAAAGAATTGAACCTTTTGTTTTGTTTTTCTTTGTCGTAGTGATGTCTCTGTGCTTCCAGATCTGTGTAATTATTTTGGTGAGTGCAATGTTATCATAATTATTAGACATTATAAAACTACTAAAGTAAAAATCGGGTTGGAATAAACCAGAATTATCCCTTACAGAAGTACTCCACCAATTTATCATTGCACTTCTATAACATTGTCAGGACAGTTTAAAAAAAAAAAGTAATCCGAATCGTTGCAGCAGAACCAGATAGCGACTCACACATTCTTCTTACTTGTCAAAACCTGCCACCTATATTACCCACAATGCAACTTGGCTGCTGATAGCTGAGTCTGAGATTTGGGTGTGTTATGCTAGTAGCGGCTAATGTAGCCTCAATCACTTCTTTTTAACTTGTCTCCCCCAGATTTGTTTAATTTTCAAACTTGTCTTCAGACCCAAACGACGCCGACTCAAATTACATCATCTTAAGGCAATTTAGCAGACTTTACATAGCTCCCACTGCGGCCACAAAAGGCTTTAAATAATTAATAATTATAACAATGATTAATTATTTTTCACACGTACAGTAGTTGGTGTATGAAATCAGTGGAATTCTCCTTTCAATGATTTACGGATTACTGTCATTATACAATAAAGGATTGCACAGTGAAATATAGTTGTAACCCCCACCATGCTACACACACAATTTAAGATATTTCAATTATTAAAGAATATAAACAATAAAAAATAATAAAATCTAAATAAATAAAACACCTTTAAGTTATTGGTTCTGTACTCCATCCAATCCATATTTTTACCACTATTTGAATTAGAAATGTATTATGTATAAAAAGAAAAATACAAACTTCATTGTCACTTAGCAAGGTAAACAAACGACTCTAAATGTCCAAAGAGGCCAGGTCCAAGGGTTGACCCTTGTGGAACACCTTGGCCCCAAATGTAAAACTACTGATGGAATCATCAAGAGCAGTTGGCGTTCAACTGATGGAATCAGCACACTTGAGAGAGGCGGGGAGGGTTCCAGTCAGTATGGAGGTGTTATTAAAATTCAATATACAGTATGAAAAACAAGGAATGATCCAGATCTGTGGAATGTAATGGCTATTCCAGTGAGTATTGCTGTTCCATAAAGTTGAAAGACGCACAAAACACAAAAAAAGAAGAAAAAAAATTTGAAGCAGCGGAGGATGAGATATCTCCAAGTCAAACTCCAAAGATTCGAGATCCAGCATTTCCCATAATGTAACCAACAGCATGTTTTATTAGACCTTCCCTGCCTGGTAAATGCCCAGTTCGTAATGCAGCTCTCTGTTAAAGTGCTCATATTTTGCTAATTTTCAGGTTCATAATTGTATTTTGAGGTTGTACTAAAATAGGTTTACATGGTTTAATTTTCAAAAAACACCATATTTTTGTTGTACTGTACATTGCTGCAGCTCCTCTTTTCACCCTGTGTGTTGAGCTCTCTGTTTTAGCTACAGAGTGAGGCATCTCACTTCTGTTCCATCTTTGTTGGCAGTTGCACATGCTCAGTACCTAGGTAAGGACACCTAGCCAGTCAGAAGCAGAGTATGAGGGTGTGCCCTGACAAGCAAGCTAGTTTGATCCAAAACAAACCTGCTTCAGCCCATAACCATGGCTTCAGCTCAGCCGTACATGTTCGAACCTGAGTCTGATCCCGAAACACAGGCAGAACAACCCGAACCAGCTTCGCTACCTAGAGTGGCAAGTTATTTAAATGTTAACAAATGAATCTTTCATACGTAAGGTTTCAATTCTGTCTCCTGGACATGGCGATACAACTATCTGAACTCCGCTCTAACTAGCTTGGTTTGAGGGCGTGCCACACTAGCAGCTAGGCGAGCATTATTATTATTAACGTGTGTTACAAAGTGACGCAAAATGACACACGTTTGTCACGGAAGTAAAGGCTGGACTACAATAGAGTTGTTTGGAGCAGTTTGTGAACAGTGTTTTCTGTTGGAGATGGTAAGTCCCTTTGGGGTGGACTTTGGGCTTTTTCACTTTATAAACCTATAACGTGCACAAAAAATATATATAACACAATAAAGGAAAGGGAAAAAGCCAAAGAGCATAATATGAGCACTTTAAAAAAAAAAAATTTAGTCTCCGAGCCCAAGCTGAGATACACGGATGACATCATCAGGATTATTTTCTCAGACAAATCTCCTCCAGACCCACAGAAAGACATCCTACAACTGTTTTCACAGGCTGAGTAATACTAACCATGACAAGTAAACCGGCCTTTATGTGTAAAATTGGTGGAGTTCAGAGGTTAAATGGCAGCGTTGCTGTTTGAGGTAAAAATCAAATCCTTTAAAGGCCTCACAGAGTCTCTGAATGCTGTAGCTGTCTCTCCTCCAACCACCTGCGACCATTGGCAACCACTTTCAAAAAAACTGTTCCACTAAGACTTTGTTAATACATCCAGCAATGAGATATAAATGGTTAATGTTTGTATAATGTATACAGTTTCTCTGATATATGAACACACAGCAGCTAGAGGAAAAACAGACACTCCAAACTGTCTGTGAGATTTGTCTCTATTTACGTCTCTACTGCTGCAATTGTAGCATTTCACATATATTTTATAATTACATAATATGTGTATTGTATAACGTGTGTGTCTCAGGAGGCTTCTACATTCATATGCTTACGCACACACACAAACACCAACATGCATGGACACGGATTTACTCCGACATGAGCAAGAAGGTGAGTCATCCACACCACTGTGGCGGCTAAACGCATCAATGCCTCGCCTGGCATCCTGCCATGCTTCTTGTGGGTCACAGATCCTACACACACCCACATGTTGTTTAAGTTTAAAGAACAAAACATCAGAGGGAGACATGAAAGACAGTGATTAGTATCAACGCACAGACATCCATATTTCCCCACCATTCATCCACCTTAATAGTAATGGTGAAAGCCTGAGAAATGTCGCTATGCTGAGCATCGTGATGCTAAAGAGATGAGAAGCCAGAAAATAATCATTTCATCAAGCGATTTAATCCTGAATCTTACATTTTTGGTGTCAATACCGCCATCATTTATCCATTTATAATGCTTTTCAGACTGCGAGCCATTACTGCTGGCGCCTCCGTCGTTGACATAGCCATGACACCGAAGTCGGTGGCAAGGAGAAAGAGGGCAGTTGCTGCTCTTGTATCTCGCATGGTGATACGATGATTGGTGCCGTTGTGGTTCGCCACGTTACCAGGACAACCACAGAAACCACACCAAGGAAAATGATCCAGAAAATGAAAAAAAAAAAAAAAAAGACATCCCTTCCCAATGAGGAACTTAAACCACTATCTATGCTCTCTTCAAAGTCAGCAGATTCCTTTGACAAAAAAAGTAATTTTACCTCCCAGAACACAGGAATTGCTGGTCTACTGCTGCCTCGATTGGTTAGTTCCCTTGTGTTATTGTGTGACGTGAGATGAATTGTGTATAAAAGAGAAGCTTTGCAAGTCAAAGCACCTCTTTTTTAGGGCAGGACCAGACTCTTCGTGCTCACAGCACAAAGGGTCAGGGCCTCTAATCTGGGGGGAACACTCGTCGAGCCTATCCGGTTCTGAGTATGGCACTAAGGGACAGAATAGGATATCTCGTGCCTTCGGCCAGCGGGACTTAGAAGATGTATTACACCTTTCAGCACTCGGAGGGAAACTCATAGAATCAGATTGGTTTTGAGTGTAGTGCATTTTATTTTTACACTGCTGTGTTAGCTTTGCTTTTCTTTATAAAATAAATAAAAATACCTGAGCTCGTGTTGGGCCTAGGAAACCAGTCAGTATATGCAATATATAAAGTGTGAACTCGCTGTGAGGAACTCTCTTCACTTTTTGGGGCATTTTGTGCTTTGGATGCAAGTTTAGCAGTTTAGCATTTACTCTGTTAGGGACTTCATTTTCTTTCAGTTTAGCTTGTTTGCTTTTTTGACTTTCTGCTTCAAATAAAATACAAATACCTGAATTTGGGTTGAGTTAGGGAACCGAAAACCCTCGTCAATCTTTTGTGCTTTTGTGGGAGACTTTTTTCTCTTTTTTTTCCACCCTTGCCGTACGGGAGGGGGACACCCCTACGGGGGGGCAGTTCAGACTCCTCTTTAACCGCCGTGGTGAGTTGCAGCCCGGCGGGGACCAATCTTGACAGGCAGGCCCCCTATTACCTCATCAAGGAGTGCATTTCCAGCGGAGTGGAATCTTCAGTGATCCTGTGAGGAGTGGCTTTAAACTGTGAGTACTAACAAAAATCATTTGGTTGTAAAGCTCCCCTCGGGCAGTGTTCTTTTATACACGGGGGGTTAAAAGCCCGTGAACAAGGGACATCTAGGGTGTTAATCAAAGCCTCTTGCCTCGCCTCCGGGTTCCCTGACCCGGGCGAGGGCCCTTTAATGCGGGTGTGTGTGTCTCTCTAATAAACTAAAAAGCAGGGAAGTATCTGAAATAACTCCTTTTCACACAGACCAAAACATCCGCTCCGCTGGCAATGACTGGTGTTGCTGTACGGCAGAAGAGGACATAGTAGACGCGGAGGTTATCGAGGGGAAGGTATAAAGAGAGTTGGCTTTTAAAGAAAAAGCGATACGAAGCCTCAATAACTGTCACATCGCTCATCACTGACAGCAAGGTAAAGCAGCGAAAATATTCTAAATTTAGCGTACAACATTGATGTTTTTAGGTAGCTAAAATACGCTTCGCTGCTGCCCCAACTGCAAATGTACATTGTTTGGCTTCCGTGTTGGTACTCCTGCCTGCTTCTCCAAACTGGGGGCATGTCGACAGTCTACAGACCAACATACATTTCAACAAATATGAAGAATAAAGTTTCCAATAATAAATGATTATTACCTGTCATTATTTACCTATAATGAAGCAGTTATTTTAATGGAATTTCTCCGAATTTCAACAACTGCTATAACTCAAGACAACTAGCTTAACTGTCTAGTAAACTGTCTCTGACTTTTGACACTATTTTCTCTGAAGTATGTACCAAATTACCTTTCTTTCCTATCAAATTATTAGAATATTTCTGACTCAATTTAAACTGCTGTAACTCTTGAAAACATTATGCAATCACAACCAACATAGACCACATGCATATTAAATCTGATTGATCATGCAAAATCAGATGGCATTTCACATGGGGATGACCCTACAGCATGAGGAATTATTTGTACTAAGCTGTAACGTAGTTATGAAGTTTTTAGGGAATCATGACTGTCCTCAGCCAGTCAGCATGTTTATCCATCACTGCGTATTTTGATGCCGATCTGGATCCAGACGCTGATAACATTTTGTACTATATATAAAGCAAATGTAGAGGTCTGTGCAGTCTTGGCTCTCTTGGTGCTTTCGAGTTTACAAAGCGGCTAAACATTCAGACAGTTTTAATTCATTTTCCTGAAATCTGTGGACTGATGTGCCAGGTTTTTCAGACAAACACAGTTGAGAAGAACATGCAATATATGCAAGAAAAAGGACTGTTTAATTGCTGAACACAAAGTGAAATAAATATAAGTACAGTGAGTGACTTGATGTGCACGGGGAAAGGTCAGCTATTCATTGGGAGCAAAGTGTCAGCTCCCTGTGTGGGTTAAACCAAACCGTTTAGTGCTGAACACCCCTCTTGTGCCGCGCCCTTCAAGCTTTAACACACACACACACACACACACACACACACACACACACACACACACACACACACACACACCAAAAATAACACCCCATCCATCACGTCATGTCAACAACATACATTTAGCAAATGAAAATAACCGGCAAACAGAGCATTAACACACAGGCCTCGGAGGCAAAGGGCTTCATACACGCGAGAAGGTGCTTTGCACACAGCTGTCAAGAGCATCCTTGAGTGCTTCTGAGAATGTCAATCATAAGAGCTCTCTACTCCAAGCCGACACAAATGGAAAGCTATACATCACTGGGCTCATCCTACATTGACTTACAGAGCTAACAGAGAAGAGGTCAGGCTGAGAGGAATAACACACCAACCAAACAATACTGTTTATAGGGCTCCTTCCAAAACACTTGCTTTTAGATTTCAACTCCATCAAATCAACACACGTTGTGTACAGCTGTCATTCGATCTTTAATGGAGAAAAACAAGTCTTTTGTTCAAGCAACAATTATGGCACATATTTACGCTTATAGTGGCGGCGCCCTCTAGTGGGCATAGTTATTTTGACGGGACTAAAGTATAACAGCACCAAGTTCCTTGAAAGGAGGCAGGTTGGGGTGGTGGATGGGTCCAGGACTTTGACCCAGGAGACCGGGGTCCGTGTCCCGTTTGAAAATAGAAGGTAACAGTGAGGGTTTTTTTTAACTTATTGGAACAAACGTCACGTTCTGCGCCAAGTGCGTAACCACAAGTAAAGTAACATCTGATTTTAACCCAAACCACAATCTTTTTCTAAACTTAAAAGACAATTCCGGCGCAAAACGAACCTAGGGGTTAATAACACAATTGTGTACCCACTCGATCGTTCTCCGGGACATGTTTTCATGCTAATCGAATGTGTTTGTAGCTTGAAACAAGCTAGCACAGACTGTTGATTAGCCTTCAACGCAGGTATTCGGGGCACAGGGAAAGTAAAAAGAAATCGCTATTTTATACCACTAAAAAGGCTCAAAATATCACCACACTTCCAACGGTAGCATAATGAGGGTCCTTAAATGTTAAGCGAAGCATTGAGAACTTTGTAAGTGTACAGTTTATTAAAAAGATAGTTTAAAAGACAGTAGCTCCCAAGACGGCGGCCGCCTGTATACGAGAACACGACTGTCTTTATCATCTGTTTTTTTCATAAACTGTCTGTACCAAGGGGGTGAGCTTCGCGTCAGAGCTCGAACCTCCTATGGCGCCATTTTGATGCTACCAAATGATCACCCGACGTTAGCATTCCATTGACTGCCATTCATTTTGACGTCACTTTGACAGCGAATAACTTTACATCTGAAGCGTTTGAAGACTTTATTTGTCCATTGTTTATTTCTAAAGAAACACGACAATGTATAAAAGGCTCCATTACCTTGTATCTCACGTTATGGCTCCGTAGCAGACGTTTTTGTAAAAATAGGCTAACGATTGTGTCATAACCACGCAACTTACTGTCGCATAGTAGAGGAATTACCGTATAGTACAGGAGAAGCTCGCAGGTAGTTTCAACTTACATTAGCTGTTTAATTACTAATGTTAACTAGCATTTTAGTTAGCAATAATTAGCCTGTGTCCATGTTATCTCCTTACATATACCTACGCTCTCCGTCTCTGCAAGATTGGGAATGATTGAGATTTCTCTTGGCACAGCTACCAGAAGACTTACAACTTTCAGACAGGTTGCTCACGTCACATTTACGTCGTCTCTCTCAGTTGGAGGCTGCGCAGTAATGCTCAGCACTCACCGGAAAAGTGCTTCTAATATTCTTCACTGGTCTCCGTCCAGAGCAACAGGATCTGTTGGTCCAGTTTATATACTGTCTATGGTCTGTACACTTACAAAGTTCTCAATATCTTTAAGTAATTTTGGTGCCTTAACCTAACCAAACTGCGACCCTTTCACACCGTGTTTAAAACAGCGACCGCTATGTTCTCTGGTTTAAAACGCTCCTGTAGGTCGTATTTCCATCCACCGTTAGAGACGCTAATTTATGAAACGCTCCTGTGGGTCGTATTAGAGAGTAGGAACAAACAACCTATATCGTCGTATGGTTTGAAGGACTTGTTGCTTTAAAGGATCGTAGCTTTTGGATGTTTTCATCTTAATGCATTTGTGTGCAATTCACAGTATCCTTCTCGTCACATCTATGTGAAAATTGTTTGTCCTTGAGGTTCAAGGCTCAGCAGTCATCATACAGTACAGTATTGTACAAAAAAATGCAACTGCAAGTCTTATGGATTTGATTTCACTTTGGTTCATTTTGGTCGTTGGCGTCAAATCTCTGAATAACCACCATAAAGGAGGTGACGGTAATGTACTTTGATGAAAACAATAAAGGCAAGGAAATCTGTGATGGATTATTTGTTTCAAGCACAATTCAAATCTCTGCAAGCTGATTTGCTCTGATGTTCTGGCTAAACAGAACTGAGTATTACCTGTGCTGATTATAAAGGGCCCTTAAAGTCAACAGCAAGTTCCCTACAAAATAATGAATAATTATGATATTGAATAACGACTTCCAGCAGACATGAAAGACAGACTGGAAGTAGCACTGGTGCATTAGCATAGACTAAAAATAGCGGACGTAGCAACCGTGACACCACCCATCTGGGGAGGATAACGCGGCGACAAGTTTACAACTTTTTGAATGTACACAGTGCCATGATAAGCATTGCTAAGCCTCTGTCCTGATTGACAGGTCGGTGTATAACCACACCCATAAAGCATCCCCTGCTTTATGGTATATTTTAAAATAAATGGGACCATAATTTACTAAATGAACATCATGCTGGATTGCAGAAGACTTGAAAATAGCGATTGAGACTATAAACTCATTATGAAAAGGTTTACTGAGGTAGTATTAAATCAAGTGATTTAATTTTCCCATAGACTTTAATAGAAACTGACTTCTTTTTGCAACCAGTGGAGTGGCCACCCGTTGGAAATTAGACAGAATGCAGGTTTAAGGCACTTCCGCATCCATTATTTTTACACTCTATGAGCATTAGCTGTATTTTGTTACCTGGATAATCTGTGATCATACATGGCTAAATCTGGAATTATACTCAGGAACTAACAGGCTACAACATACATACCGTTAAGTGTATAAGTATAGTTATCTATAACTATACGATATATATATATATACGATATATATATATATATATATATATATGTCTGTGCTGCAGTAGATAGTAGACAGATACAGAGATATCATGTGGAGACCACAGGAACTGTGATTGGTCAGCTTGGGCTGCTTGTGTCTTGTCCTACAAGTTTCCAGAAATTGTTGATGTGATTTTTCTCCTTTTCAAAAACACACATCCAGCAAAGCCATCTCCACTGCACACCTCCTGCTCACAGTGACTGCCACTCTCTTTCATGGTGAATGACAGAATGTCAACATGATTGCTTTGGCAATGGTGTCCTATTCAGCAGTGAGACGAGGTAAACCGCCATCGCTCGATATCACAAAGTGAACTGAAGAATGCAAGCACAATAACTGTACATGCAGTAAATAGTCCTAGATTAGTCCTACATGAACACACCATTCTGTTTATTTTAGATAAGAGATTTCTGTATTGCATTTTTTTCATCTCACTGGTTTGAAGGGGCGTGCCTTTGACTGTGTCCTACGGAAGCACATTACAATTACTTGGGGGAGAAAAAGTGACCTTATCTCATAATTAGGACTTACTATGTCATAAATACAAGAAAAGATCTCACATTTATGAGAAAAGATTTTTGAATTATGAGATTATTTTCTTGGAATTCTAGGATCTGTTCTCGTTATTTTGAGATCTAATTTCATAATATATTTCCTTAAAATAATCATTCTTATAATTACAAAATAAGGCCTCCATTTTTCTGTATTATTAAGTAGTACAGGACTTCTCTATAATGGTATTTTTGGGGGGTTTTAATAGTACAATTATTATCATATCTGTACATACTGTATATACTATTTTATTTTGTTGTTTACCAAAAAAGTGTGTGCTTTAGTGTCACTTTGTATCAGCAGGGATGCTTGATACAGTAAGTCTTTCTGACAGAGCTGCCCTACTCCAGGGGAAAAAAAACATCCTTGCCTTCCTTCCTGCATCGACATAAAACTCTGGACCAAAATATGAATGATTCATGGGATCATTGAAAACAATACCAGAGACATGGACTCACACACCCCAATTTCTAACACACACACACACACACACACACACACACACACACACACACACACACACACACACACACACACACACACACACACACACACACAGACAGAGATGGAAAGGCAGCAAAGAGCACTTCCTGTCAGGAATTACAAACAGCCTTTTATATAAAATTGCCTTGGCAATTTCCAGAACATTATTCTTTTCCTGTTTGTCTTTTTAAATCTCTTAAACGTATCAACTTGCACGGCAGTCAGAGGGACATCGGGTTCTCGACACAGTGTTCACATGTTGAGTTAGCAGGGAAAATACTGATAGTCTGAGAAAGAGCAGACTCCGTCGAGTTCAATTTGTCAAATTATCTCCGGATGGAAGCGTAGAGAATGTTGAATTACTCAAGAGTGCTTCCAGCTCCTCGTGTTTTGGTGTAATTGTATTCTGTCACATTAACGGTCAGTTTACCCAAATTACAAAAAAAACCAAATCTCCCTTACCTCTTGTAGTATCGAGCTATGTCTTGAATTCTGATGTTGTTTTTGTAATTTGAGTGACCTGGTTCTTTAAGGAAAAGCACAATGAGACTGGGTAGTGTAAAGAAGTGAAGTGCAGGTCTCACTTGTTGAGTTTGGCCATGTAGATCTTGATGTGGCCGAAGTCGGGCCTCTCTGCGGGGTCCTCGGCCCAGCAGCCCTCCATCAGGATGGTCAGCTCCTCCGAGTGGCATTTGTTGTCTGTCGTCGGACGGAAGTACGGCTTCTGACCGTTCCTCACCTTCTGTACGATCTCTGCGGCCGAGAGGACAGAGAGAGTGGTGTGTCTGGGGCAGGCTGTTCTCACCCTCATTTCACATTTCATTCATGCTGTGTAAAATGTGTGTACGTTGTAACGGCTTCTGTGTGCAACTATGATTTCTTTTTATTTTATTTGCTGGGGTGCCAGCCAGGAAATATCCTGGAAAAAAGTTTGTAGTCAACACACTCAAATGTCAGCCAACACAAAGGCCCTAAACTAAATTGCTCATACAACCTTAACTGAAAATGTTATGTTTGAATTAAAGCAGGCAAGTAGCACAAATACCATAAACACACAACTTTGGTTTTCTTATAATTAGACAGTGTATTAACATAATAATGCTGATACACTGGGTGGACAAAATGATTGAAAAACAGAGCTTTCATTTAACTAAGAACTCCTGACTGGTCTCATGCATTGCCATTGCAGTGTTACTCATTTTTCTGTAGGAAATTCAGTACAGGTTTTTTTTAAACTGCAGTAGATGCTTTCAAACCTAGATTACTATTTCCATGAATATTGACATTCTTTAATTAGTTCACAGTTCTAGATTTCTGTAAATGTGCTATTTCTGCTGGATGAGCCTTAATATATTCAGCATTGCACATATTTCCTCTTTGATGCATTAATCATATCATTTAAAAAGTTTGAAAGAGACATCTTTGCCGAAATGTTTTCTCAACATCCTCTCCTTTCTGTTATTAGCCTCATCATGAAAGTGTTTTTTAAGCAGCTCTGGTTTTAGCCGACACTAGAGAGCAGGTGCAGGCATTCGCTGCCCTCAGCCTGTTAATGGATAAGTATCAGGGCCCTTGTACAATCAGCATCGAGCGTGACTGTGAATAAAAGGCTAATCAAAGTCATCACATGGAGGAAGCGCCCCAGGAGGGTTTCACACATCCCCTTTGGATGTGTGAAAGTTGAACTCCTGATCTTGAATTGCTTTCGAAGTTAAAGTTTTTCCTGCTGTCACTAAGCAGAAACAGCGGTGGAGGTAAGTAGATGCTTGTGAAGAAACCAGTCAAACCGCAACATGTGTGCAGGAAGCTGAAGAGCCAAAGTGTCAGCAGTGATTAAACTCTGATTTTCTTAGTCTTAATAAACTAAAGACGATAAAAAATAATGTGCTGGAACATTCCAGTAAGAGAAAAGCTACTGCAAAGCAAAAGATCTCTCAGGACGTCTGTTGTCCAAAGATATCATTTTCACAAGAATTACTGTATGTCATATGCACTAAGCCCATCAGGCTGTTTCTTTCCTTTGTTGATGCTTTTGAGGCTAGATATCCATTTTAATTTGTCTACCTCAGACTGCTGAAGCCTCATATTAGCTTTGGTTAACCATTGGAATTAATTTATTTCACAGAAATATTACTGTGGATTTTGTCCCCCATCACTTAGATTGAAATTGCTTTAGGATGTGATGTCTTGGCAGCCATGGAGAGGGGAATAATTACAGCAGCTGACAGGGCTTTTAGTCTGCATAAAGGCATGCAAGGATTGTTTTAATTTAAAAATGTTTAACCTAACTTTTAAGGGATTGTTGGGAAAAATACCATAGACTGTATAAAATATGGACATAATCTCTGTGATGTCACCCATAGGTTTCTAAAGAGCCAAAATAAAGCTCAAAGTGGGGGGCTCAGGCTGTCGCCATCTTGGCAGTGCCTGATGTCAGGTAATCCGAAAAATGGGCAAAGAGGAGGAGCGCTGATGGAGCGGAGGTGGGCCAAATGAAGCCTACAGTCCATACTCAGCCATACGCAGCCACCTGTCACTCAAAACAGAATGCCCTCAAATATGCAAAACTTTAAGCCTAAATAAAATGTAAACAGTTAAGTTATAAAAAAATAAAAATTCACCCCCCGTAGAGGTGTCATGAAGGGGGAAATCCAAACCCGTTTTTGTTGTACCAGGCTGTAGACATGTCTAACTCTGCTGTAAAGTTGGGCATTTTACCATGAGGGTCTGTGAGGATTGACTCCCTTTTGGAGCCAGCCTCAGGTGGCCATTTGATGAACTGCTGTTTTTAGCACTTTTGGGCTGGCTTTATTTTTTAGGAGCGGAGGTTGCCGCTTGACTCCCCAGCTGTTTAGCTTCTCTTTTTGTAAGTCCAGAATCCCTAAGAACAAGAGTTTGTTTCTGTCTCAAACCGGTGACAGGGTTGCTTTTGTATGCCCGTAGGGCATCAGCTTTGTTTCTCTTCCTATGCTCTTTGCTCTCTTTACTCTTACAAAGAATTGTAATTATTCTTTTGAAGCATTACATAGTCCCTCTACAATCTACCTTAAAGGAAACCTGTTGTTGTTGGTTATTGCTGACTTGAGGTTGACTGTTGATGCTGAGGGCTCATATCCATCTTGTTGAACACTGATTTTGTTTTTTATCGTCATTATTAATCTGTTTTAGTTTCTGTGCTTTGTCATATTTTTTTATCCCAGATAGGAGATGTGTTGGTTTTTGTGACTCCAC
The DNA here is from genome assembly GCF_031162955.1 of Sander vitreus. NCBI lineage: Eukaryota > Metazoa > Chordata > Actinopteri > Perciformes > Percidae > Sander > Sander vitreus. Next base: position 24,093,439 of record NC_135870.1, on the reverse strand, counting down.
CTGCCTCTGACATCTGGCCAACATGTGTTCTTTGTTTGTGTACGTAGCTGCAGGGCTGCGATATAGTAGTCTGACCTTACCAAAGTCCCCTTTGAAATGTCAGTGAAAAGCCTATGAATGAAGTGAACTTTCATCTGTTCTGTCTTTGGCCGAGTCTTTAGAACCATTTCCCCGACTATTTCCTTATGAAGAAGCTTTATAATGTTACAGAGAGATATGGTTTTGTTTGTGAATTACTGACAAATAAAAAACATGTTTGTGCTGATTTATCCGCTCCATTGACTTTTCTTTGTGTCCTTATCTTACATGTTAGACATGCTTAATTGATCCCAGTGGACCTCCCGGAGGCCTATAAAAGACAGTTGTGTTTACCTTTGGGGCTGAGGTCCATGCCATCCACATAGAAAGGCCCATTCCTCAGGGCTATTTCCTGCAGTATGATGCCAAAACTGTAAACATCACCCTTGGGAGTCCCTTGAGGAGGGTGGCGGTCGTATATGAGCAGCTCAGGAGCCGTCCACATCTTCTCTGAGAAAACCAAGAAACGGAACTGAGCTGATGTTTTTTTGTGAATGAAAAGGATTCCGTGCTGTGAGCGAAGAAATTAACTTCACTTACTTGCATAGAGTGCGTGCGAGTCATCGTTTTCGCAGGATGAGCGGAAGCTGGCCAAGCCATAATCCGTGATTTTCAAAACAAATCGACTGTCCACCACGCAATTAGATGACTTCAAATTTCCATGGCAGCCAATGTAGCTGTTGTGGAGATAGTTCATTCCCTGGTGGAGAGGAGCATTAAGTCAAGCATGAATGGGTGTTCTCTCTCTCTCTCTCTTTCCTCCCCCCCCCCTCCCTCTTCATACATGAAAACACACAAATCCAGACATATGGAAATAATACGCTCTGACAAGTGGATGCATGCTGAAGGTTTTCAAAAGAGGCCGTGATTCAAGGACGGCACAGGGGAATTTCTGTGAAATTACTGTTAATTCCTTTGGGAAAAGGACAGCGGTTACTGAATGTACTTGTGTTCAATATTTAGTGGAAATGTTGAGTCAAACGTCCCTCAGAGCTACACCAGCACCTCCTTTTTGTAAAGCGCTGCTATCTGTGTGGAGAGAAGTAGCTGGAGCGCTTCGTCATGCATGTAGTTCAATATCGAATCCATCCCAGAGACCGCTAACAAAAAGCCTCTTTGTTAGGACAGATTAAAAATAATCTCCTAAAGTAAATCCATGATTAGTTTTGATTAAGATGGAAGGAAAATGTTAGCAAAGTTTATGAGTATGTTTCTGTACTACTTTACACTACTTTATACAAAAGCAACATTTGCTGTTGTTTCATACACTGCACTGTGCCAAAAATACTTTTTTTGTGCATGTTGTTTCCCTCTGACTCTCTCTTACTGCCTCACTCACACTTTCACAAACTGTCCATGTGAAACCATGGCAACTGGACATTTTTTGTGAGTCCTAAACACACAAAGCATCTAATTAACATTGATAAGTAACCAAGTTTCTTTTGACATTATATAAATCCTGTCTCCTAAAAATGGACATTTCCATACAACTAAATTGCCTTTGTTTCAACACATCCTAACTATAACCATTGCCTAATCCTAGTGCCTTCCAGGCAGCGCTTGCATTCAAGCCATTGCCAAATGAGTTGCTACAAAGTTAATTAAGACTATCAGCTCCACACAACTCTCTCTGTATTTCTCAGTATGACTATATGACTGTGTTCAGAAGGGGTGGGGTGCGCAGTCATGGAAGGCTTGTATGATGTGGACGAAGTAATGACAACATTGTTGTTGTCATTAGTTAGAATTTCTCATGGGGGTGGCAGAAACTACGCACTATAGCTTTAAAGTATGTTGCGAACGTAAATAAGTCAACATTGGCTTTTGGTTTCACGCGGGACACGAACAGCGTCTCCTAAGTCAAAGTCCTGTGGTTGTTTGGCCCATCCATCCATCCATTCCAACTTCTTCCCTAAACTGACTCTGAAATTGGACTTTGACTAGAAATGTTTTTGTGATAGGTCAAAAACAAACGTAATCCAGGAGAAAATATGTCGAGACAGGGCTGAAATCGAATGTCCTGTACTTTGATTTCTGTTTTTTGTTTACATAGATTTCAGTCTGACCGCCTCGTACCTTCACTATGTCATTGATCAGCGAGTAGCGGAACATCCAGTCCAGGTTGATGCTCTCATTCTCCAAAATGTCCTGGAAAAACAAAAACAAATCAAAAATGGAGCAGAGATTATTTACAGACAGGAAAAGAAATCCAGTTTCTGCTTTATCTTTTACATTTCCAAGAGCCTCTCAGCAGCCAGGACAGACCCAATGTTTATTTTGGGACTAAATACAATACAATACACTCTGTTTCATCCTCAGGGTCACACATTTAGCCTCCAGCTTTGACGTCCAGCCACATCAGTTGCAGCTATCTGCATTTTAATTCAATTCAATTCATTTCAATTCAATTCAAATAACTTTATTTGTCCCAGAGGGGCAATTAAAAGGCACCAAGAGTAGCACATAAAAAGACAATTAACAGATACGGTACAAATGTGAATTAATAGATAAACAAATAACTAATACATTGGGTTGGGCTGTGCATTCTAAAGTGCTGGAGATCAGTAATACGAGTCATTAAAACCATAATTAAAAAGGTGCTGTGGTGCAGTTCTTATTTTTGATTCTTTCTCTAAGTGTGAGTGTTTTCCAGTTCGTCCATTTTAGGAAGCTGCTGGCATGTTGGGAACAGAGTGAAGGCCAAGAACTAATTCACTTCAGGCATCATGTACTGGAATCGCATAAGATTGATATGAGACAAAGACACATTTGTCACACTTCAAAGATGATCTTTCCACGTGCTGTACTCTCACTGTAGACCAAATAAGGGGCTTTCTGGTGCCGTAGAGCTCAGTGTTTGGAGCTCGGTACAAACACTGCCAGGAAGATTTTGTCTAACCTAAAACAGTTTACTACTGCAACAACAAAAGTCCATCAGCTGGCTTATGTTAGAAACTTTTCATTTCATTTCATTCAGTGATTAATAAGGCTGAGGACAGCTGACAGAGGCAAGTTACGGGCATTGCGTTAAGTCATTACTCAAGTTATGTCGTTTAAGTGAAGATATGTTTTTGCTCCTGATTTCAGACAAAGTCAAAAACCTGATTTTAATTACATTTGGTGGAAAGTTTGCTTATAAGCCAAGAAACAAGGGATTTGCTTGAATCTAAAAGAAATATGGCACATGTATAGGCTAACTAACGGTTACTAACAGGGTTGGGTATCGTTTAGGTTTTTTCCGATACCGGTGCTAAAACCATACTTTTAAAATGGTGCCGGTGCCTAAACGGTGCATGAATCGATACTTAAAAAAAATAGGGTAATAGGGTATTTTACAATAATTTAAATGCACCACGACGCTTACTAGTTTCAAGTGAACGCACCACGTCTGTGTTGTTTTTCCGACAACGGCAGCTGCAGACTGCTTAACGTCCCGCTGTTGGAATCTTCTACAGTGAAATACAGACACCATTTACACCATTTAGCTGTCAGCATTTTAACCATGTTTACTCCAGCTGCTAGCTAACAGTAGGCTAACGTTACCTGCTGTCAAGTGAAGTGTTAACTAGTGTCACGTGCAGCGATGCTCCTGTTGCCTCAAACGTCTGTTTCAGAGCATCAGAGAGCAGCACAGAAGGCATTTAAGTGGCACCGAAATGAGGCACCGAAATCTGTGTTGCAATTCGGTCCGGTAGATACCGGTCGTTTAGGCACCGGTGCCGTATTAGCACGGTAGTTTCGGTACCCAACCCTAGTTACTAACATTGATTTTTTTATCAATTTTAGTCTGTAAAATAGTGAAAATGCTGATCAGCCCAAGGTGACATATAGCTTGTTTTGTTCGACCAACAATCCATAACCCAAAGATATTCCATTTTCAATAAAAACAAAGAAGATCAGCTTATCCTCATTTTGTGGATGGCTTTCCCAAAATGTCGAACTGTTCCTTTCGTTTTCTGTTGATCGAAATTCTATAGCTGTCAAATAACCATTGCAGAGGACTGTACAGCCTTGGCAGACGTGTGGCTCTCTGAAGGCTTTTAGTTTGCCTGTGAAATAGTTCCGTTTTTGAAGAAAACAATGATTTGACAAATATAACCTGATTAAAGCAACTACAAGGAGTTTTTAACTAATTATGAATTGAATACTGATGCCTCTATATGACATAAACAAATGAGACCATCAGCGAGAAGATTGGCTTTTTGTACATAGTTATTCTTAACGCCTGTCCCTGGGTCCGATTCCCCAGGAAACCAGACAAAACCATTTATAAAACGCAGCCCGGTAGAGCCTAGGTGTACATTTTCCCAGGCAAAGTTTCCGGGCTAGTATGTTAGCCAGTCAAAAGGAAGCCGGAGGAGTTTTTTCTTCAGAGAATTTTATTTTTAACGTTATATTTTGTGGGTATGGCGGATACTGGAGCAAGATCAGCAAAGAGAAAAAAGAAAAGAACTGACCGAAGAACAAAAAGGGACAGTGATTTGAAATGATTCAAAATCGATCCTGAATTGGCCCTCTTCCTCATGGACAGGTATGCAATATGTCTATTTTATTTATGAAATACATTGCGAGACGTTATTTTACATCAAAAGCCTATATGAATTTACATTGGTGGCTAAAACAAAGTATACATTTATATTAAAAATATTTATATTTTAGTTATTAATCTTAGCCATAAATAAATACATTACCTAATCGCAATGCATCCTGCAAACAGCTGTTTAAATAAAAAGAGTATAAAAAGTTGCGTTTTTCTTTCACTCGCTTCCAAAACAAACCTGCTAGCCGCCAAAATCAACACAAAATGAAAGTTCCCTATAGTTGCTTTAAGGCAGACTTTTTTTAAGACATACACATTAGGGCTGGGTACTGGGATTTGTGCAGTAATGTGTAATGTTGTAATTTCTTTTTGTTTTATAAAATTCATATCGAAAAAAGTATTGTTTAGGAACCGGTATCGAAGTCACGGTATTGGTATCGGTATCAATTTTTTTTTAACGATACCCAGCCCTAATAAAAATACTCTGCAATGAATACTAATAATAGAGGTTTTCCTTCACAAAGACATTACCTGCAGGCTGCCTCTGGGACAGTACTCTGTTACGATGCAGATGTTGGGAGGGTCAATGCAGGCTCCGATGAACCTGGTTAGATGGTTGAACTGAACGTCTCTCATCTGAAAATAACCACACAAACACACTGCAACTGTGAGTGCAAGTCTTTCCAAACATCACATTCCCAAACCCCATGGAAACAGAGCACTGACGGTTCATTTATATACAAAGTTTTGAGAATAACGCTGCCAGCAGTTCATCGAAATAGTCTATTTGCAGTCGGCTAGCTGGCACGGGGTCTTTTTCTACGTGTTGAGACTCATTCCTGCTCAGGGCACCCTGTTGAAACATGTGCATAAATTGCCCTTGGAGGTTATGAATGAGCCTGTGTGCTAAGGATGATGAAAAAAAAACCCATTGAGGTGTTGAGAGGATGTGCGGAGCAGGAATATCAGAGCGGAGCAGGCCGAAAGTGTACAAACTGCTCTACATGGAAAGTAATCACCAATCACACAATGGTTTTATGACACAATGTGTCTTCCAAAACATGAATCACTTTTAATATAACAAGTTAAGTATAAATAACAGAGGTGTTTAAGGTTAAGTGATTAAAGGGGAACATTTTATGGCAGGTTATTTTTATGAGGAAGTGTGTTTTATAGTAACGTCCTCCTCATGTTTTCATTCCAGGCCCGTATGAGCACTGACAGAAAGCAGCACTAACAACAACATCAACAAAAGTCAATCTTTCTGTAGCCAGCATGAAACTTCAAAAACGGTGTTCATAATTTCAACAGTGTACTTTTCTTCTTTGAGCACACTGAGTGACAGCCGCTCTCACACCAAAACCAGGGAGTCAGTCGCTCCTGTTTCACGGCTCCGGGGATGTTAGCCTACCCTTTGGCCTATATAATTTCCCCTGCAGCACACTGGTGAGGAGGGGGAGGAGAACCACTGGAAAGAGGGGGAGGGGGGGGAAGAGTGCTGAATGACAAGTGGTTAAGTTTCCACTGGCAGGCCCGTCTTTTCCCCCCCATCTGGCTGGCTTTCTCCTGAGCTAAGGCCTGACAGCCGATCAGGCCCCCGGGGGCGTCTGAGAAGCTGCCAGCTCATGTGTGCCTTCTGACTGACCGAGAGGCCACAGAGGCATCCAAGAAGCCCAAGCTGCTCTCCTCCAACGTGCTGCAACTACAGAGCTGACACAGAGAAAGTTGGACTTAAAGGTCCCATGGCATGAACATTTCACTTTATGAGTTTTTTTTAACATTAATATGCGTTCCCCCAGCCTGCCTATGGTCCCCCAGTGGCTAGAAATGGCGATGGGTGTAAACCGAGTCCTGGGTTTCCTGCTCTGGCTTTGAGAAAATGAATCGGCCGATCTGGAATCTGCTCCTTATGAGGTCATAAGGAGGAAGGTTACCTCCCCTTTCTCTGCTTTGCCCACCCAGAGAATTTAGCCCGCCCATGAGAGAGAGACATCATGGCTTTCAAGAGCAAAGTGGCAGTTGGTCAAGGCCACACCCCCACTCTCCACCTTGCCCCCCCCTCTTCTCCTCAATAGCAGCACAGAGATGGCACATACTAAGGAAAGCTCATTGTGGGACTGGCTCTAGGCTGTAATTCTGCACAAAGGCTGAATTTCGGGAAAGAGACTTCAGAAACAGTATTAGGGGACCACTAAGGTCTATATAAAAGAGACTTCAGATACAGTATTAGGGGACCACTGAGGCCTATATAAAAGAGACTTCAGATACAGTATTAGGGGACCACTAAGGTCTATATAAAAGAGACTTCAGATACAGTATTAGGGGACCACTAAGGTCTATATAAAAGAGACTTCAGATACAGTATTAGGGACCACTAAGGCATAGGGCTGCACAATCTTTTTTTTCTTATCATCACAATATCAACTGGCGCAATAAACACATTGCGAAAGGCTGCAACATATCAGTAAAGACACTGAGAGATTTTTTGTGTTATTTGAAAGAAAATATCAGTAGAAAACTGCACTTTAAAACGGAACCGTCAATCTTTTTTAGTGGTGCATCTTATATTCGAGTCAAATGTTTAATCTGTTCAATAAAAGAATGTTGGAAATGATTTACTTTTATTTGTTTTCAATTCAACAAGCAATGTGTTGTATTTTAGCAGAATACTGAAAGCAGCAGAAATGCAGAACTGAGTACACTTTAATATCTGTTTATTTATCGCAAGTAATATCGTTATCGTGATATTCAACGTTATCGCGTATTTTGCTCATATCGTGCAGCCCTAAACCACATACATTTTTCTGCATTAGCTTCCTTTTCGCTGTCTCGTAAATATTTCCCAGCCCAAAGGACCTTTTCACCCCGAGCTGCTGTCAATAATGTTGAAGAGACAGTTTAAAGATGTGAACTCTTCAAAGAGCAACATCCTGCAGTGGTACTGGTCGAACATGCTAATAAGGAGCTAGGTCCCACGTCCTGCAAATAGGTCCAAAGAAATAAAAAATTAAGCTTTTACTGTCCTACTGAGTCAGAAGAAATATTCCAGACAGAGTGATTGAAACTTGAAAGAAGGTCTCTCCCCTGCAGCTGTAAGTACAATAATGACAATTCATGTTTTAATTAATTTAAGTGAGTGAATAAATGATTTGCTGAATACGACTTGTTGAGACGGAGATGGATTTCTTTTACACTTAACCCCCAAGGTCTCTGGACATGGCTCTCGTCACACTGAGAACACTCAGCACGAGCAAACAGTCTCGCAGATGGATTTCATGGACAAATGCAAGAAATTTGAACACTTCTGTAGAAGAAAGAAAAGACTTTTAGTCTTACTGTGAGCAGAGTAGAGGCGGTATCACTACACCCCAAAATACAAAAGTGTTGGACGGAAGGATTTGACTATTTTTAAGTGAAATACCAGAAGTAGAAATGGAGCTAAAAATAAAAATGTTGTCCTGAGGGTGTTAGATAATTATATATTATTTTCTAGTATTTGGAGGTTGTAGAGGCTGTCTCTCTCTCTGTTTGAGCTTTGGTGTCAGAGTCAATCACGTCTGGCCTGACTTTTATTACAGGAGTGTATCAGTAGCCTACCTCCAATGATCCATGAGGCGTTCAAGCTGTACCGGGACATCAGCATTCATACAAGACCTGTGTCATGCAGCTAAACACAAAGACAGCTATCTCAGTATTCTCATTATATAGCTAAAAATACTAATGCTGTCCTGAGGGTGCCCATAGAGGAAATGGCATGAGGTCATTAAAGGTGCAGTAAGTGATGTTAATCCAATTCAGTGAATATCTCCTCACGGTCACCTAGCTCTCTATTTTCTGTGTGCCCTGAACAAAAATCCTCAGAGGAGCAGGAATGAGCTCAGCAAATGGCATGGCCTTCTTCCCATTAAATGCTGATATTCCCCCCATCTCTCTCTCCCCCTTTCTTGTCTATCCACTGTCACTATATAATAAAGGGAAAAGCCCCCCCAAAAAAAAAGAATTTGTCCTCTGGGGACCAGGAATATACAAGCTTCAATGCAGTCTGTGTTGTGGACGGAGAAACCAACAGCGGGAATAAGATGAAAACACAACACTGACACATGTTATCAACGTATAAGCTGATACGGCAAACTTGTTAGTTCATATTCAACTAACACAGAGCAACATTATTTGGAGTTCATTTGGAGGGGTGTTTGTGTGCACCTGATTAATGTCAGTCCAATATACACTCGCTCTCAGCTCTGTCTTTGGTCTCTGCCAACTCCAAACAAAAATATCTGACTCTTTAGCCTCTAAATGCTCCACTCTGGGAACATGTATGCAATGTGTCTGGGAGTGTGACAAAAGTAAAACATTCTGGAGGGAGGTGATAAATAAATCCATGCTCATCGTGTTTGTGAACATTCCACTTGACCCTAAGGTGACTTGGCTGCACCTGTATCCAACAAATCTGAATCTACCGAATTTACCGGCTTTGACTGCGGTTCACTTTTTGCTTCTTCCAACGTTACATGATTGCTGGATATAACAAAGCAAACTTTTCTTCACTTTCCTGGAGCACGAGCGGGTAGCTGACAGAAACATCGCAAAGGTTGTGTTGAAAAAGGTTGGGAAAAAATGCGTTACCATAACGCTGGCTTTTCCGTGTCTACCCTTCACAATAAAAGCCCAGCTTAAACTCACTCACTCAGAGCATTTCGCTAAGAGGAAACTCAATAAAAAGCCATTTGCCAACACTAAATATCCAACAAAAGCCAGACACTATATCTATGCCTTCCATCTTTTCTTTCCGCCCCCTCTGTTTCTCTATCTATCTATCTCTCTCTCTCTCTCTCTCTCTCTGCACACACACACACACACACACACACACACACACACACACACACACACAGTCTGATGTAGAAGTACACTGTCAGTAGAAGGCTATACAGTGGGGTTGCATATTAGGTGGTTTGGGGTCCTTCTATAAGTAATTTTGGGGTACTATTTGGTTCTGGAGAGTACAAGCAGCAATACCAGAGGCCAAGTGATCGGCCCGTTCCAAACGGGCACTGTACTAGTAGTTCCAAAGTGGTTAAACAAAGAATACGAGATAGAAAAATAGAGTTATACAGTGAAAAGTAAAACCACATAAAATGACAATTTTTAATTGTCAATTCAAGGTTAGTTTAAGAAAATACAGAAGTAGCAGCGTAGATTGTGTATGATAGATTAGGTGCCATTGGAGCAAATGTTTGGTCATCTTTGGTAGCAAATCTAGACTTAACTGTGAGAAGAACCTTTTCTGCTGACATTAGTGTGCACCCCAGAAACAAAGCATGGAGTCAATCCATTTAACTCCTAATGAGGAATTTGAACTGTATTCTTGAAGTACTGTGATTGGAAACCAGTGAAGGGACACAGGGTTGGTTAAAAGCCTTGCAGATGATTTAGTACTTTTTCACAATGTGCTCAAAAAGTGGACAAATAAAATAAAAAAAATAAAAATAATATATATATATACATATAGGGCTGTCAGCGTTAACGCGCTAATCGCGATGCGATTAAGGGTCGACGCGTTGCGATACATTTTTTTTTAAATCGCATGCCGGCATTTATTAATTTATTTTACACTTCACTCAGCTTTGCGTCGTGCCTAACAGGCTACTATTTTGACCCTTTGCAGCACCGTTACTTATCATCAAGCTGCCACTTCCTCCTAACACATCCTGCTGCTGCAGGCTGCAGGCATGATGGAGAAACACAGCAGCAATGAAATCCTGAATGGCGCTTTTCATTTTCCAAATATATATGATATGATATATGACATCCTCAGCGGTGAAACGCGAACGGGGGCTGGAGTATAACCTAGCTAGGTGGAAAGCTAACGCTAGCTGGCCACCTGTTCCATCAATCCTGCTTGCAAGTGTCCGCTCATTAGACAACAAACTGGACTACATCCAACTTCAACGAAACTCCCAACGCGAGTTCAGAGACTGCTGTGTTTTTGTTGTTGTGGAAACAACAGTGTACCGGACTATCCAGCCTGTTTCTCTGTCGCCGGGTAAGAGTGGAGATGGGCTGCTCATTAACCGGTGATCACTGGACGTCAGTGAGTAATCAACATTATTTAGGAGTTACTAAACACTATATTGACTCTAGTAAGGATAGGGATTTTGAGTTTTTTAGTTAGGTACTTGGAGGAATTGTGCAATAATGACAGATTCACACATTTTTCTTTTGTTTACAGTAAATAAATAATTACAAATCTTAAAATCAAGTTCATAAAGTCACTTTCTTTGCATTCATTTGATTCCCAATCGAGATATACTGGTGAGAATTGCTTTTGATTGTTAATATGTACTTAAAAACTGTTCTGAAATGCAAAATAATAGAATTTTAATCATGTGATAAAATATAAGATTAATCACGATTAACTATAGAACTTCAGCGATTAATCGCGATAAAAAAAAATTATTGTTTGACAGCCCTAATATATATATATATATATATATATATATATATATATATATATATATATATATATATATATATATATATATAAAACACAACTCCTCATAAACACTTGCATAGAGTCGTGTATGTTGTACAGATTGTAATGCTCTCACATTTGTGACTTTAATAATCCACTTAAACCTGTAAAATGATAGAAAAAAAATCTATAATCGGACATTAAATGAACACTTACATGTTTGAGTTCCAGTAAAACCTGTCTGGTCAGCTCTATCCTCTTCTTGTCCACATGCTTGATGGCCACCAGGTTCCCCTGTGTGCAGCACGAGAAGAGACAATGAATCCGCTCTGGTATGATTTACTTTACACATAGCTTTTTATATGGAGACAATTAAGAGCGTGACCAGGATGCACTTTAGGATGCACTTTAGTCCTAATGTAAATAAAGCAGAAAAAGACAACAGAAACATACAAATGCTATAAAAAGTGCAAACAAGGACCATGAAAATGGAAAGAGGAACATCCAAGCAGCATTGAGAGAAGAGAACAGCTTGGGGCTTATTTCAGCCTCCTGCAGAAGATGAATCGTATCTGTCGCTTTGTTATGCGAGGATCAATAACGGAAGGAAGCGAGGTGAATATCTCAGAGTCACAGACGTGACAGAACGCTGCTGTAGCAACTATGAAACCAGTTTGTGTGCGAGTCCTTGTGGAAGTTTGAACTTTTATTCAAAAGGAAATATGCAGTTAGGAGCTGATGATGGCCGTGTGTTTGAGAGCAGGTACATTGACTAACACACTCATTTCAGAGGTTTTTTTCCAGTATTTGCAGGTTGTGGAGGCTCGCTCTGTTTGAGCTTTGGTGTCAGATTGAATCACCTCTGGCCTGTATTGAATTTGAGAAGTGCATCAGTAGCTCCAATGATCCACGAGGCGCACAAGCTGTCGGTCTAACTACGTGACATCTGCATTTATATAAAACCTGTGTCATGCAGCTGAACACAAAAAACACTGCTATCTCATTATTCAGCAGGCTCTTTTTTTTCACACCTCGTCCATCTTCAATGGATAAATTAACGGCAGCAACAACTTGATGGCAATGTCCAGACTGCAAGGCGGGAGTGTAGAAACAAAGAAAGAAAAAGAAGAAGAAAATCGATGCATTCTGCAGCTCACATTAAAACCAACTACCTAAATTCACCCACACTCTCTCTTTCTCTCTCCTCTCCAGCTCTCCGGCTTTCTCTGCGAGTGTGCACGTGTGTGGGTGGGAAAGGAGTGCGCAGGAGTTGAAAATGTCAGAACTCACTAAGCCTTACCTTAAAATAGCCCGTTTTTGCAAATAGCTGATATTTTCCATGGGCAGTTATCAAGGAGCCATAGCTGGAGCCTCTCTGAGAAGATGGAAAGAAGTAGTGAGAAGGAAAGAAAAGAAAACAATCAGTTAGCGGTGTGTAGATTAAAGCAAAGAGGGTTAAATATTGGTCATTTAATACTGCTTCCACTTCACTGCAACAAAGCTTCCTAAAAAGGGTTCGTCCGCTGACATTCTTATCCAAAGTACCTTTCTCTCTGTGAAACATGAAATTGCCTTTTCACTTATATTTGTTGAGAAAATAAAAGTGTTTTGTTTTTGTTTTTACAACACCAACTCGAGTCCTTGGGCAAATGTCTGCAGTGCACACAGAGTGAATCAAAATCAAGTGGGCGCACTGCATACAGACAGCCAGCACAGTCAACTACACATTTGTATAGAATGCAAATGTTGGCAACACATGGCACACTGGAAAATACATCGGTCTGGAAAATTACTGTTTCACACACACACACACACACACACACACACACACACACACACACACACACACACACACACACAATCCCAGGAATTGGACGGAAAACCAGTAATGAAAAAGGTGTGTCCATGTGCTTTTCATGAACACTTGCATGTGTGGGACGAAACACAACCCGAAGGAGATGAATTAGCCCTCAGACAGCAGAACCTGATCCTTGAAGATTGTGATGAGATATTGTGTGTGTATGTATGTATGCATGTATGTATGTATGTATGTATGTATAGGAAGCGGGGCCAGACAGGGGCTTATTTTAACAATCATTTAATATGCGTCTGCCACCGCGAAAAAACCCAGCCACCTTCAATAAACCACTGGGAAAGCTTTCAGGAATGTGTGAACTAACAAAGGATTTGGACTCTCTCAGGGCCGCAGCTTTGCTTTTTCAAAAATCCAAACACATTTTAATACAGAGCAGCACAGAGTGTGTAAACAGGGTGAATCTCTAAACTTCAAACATGTCAACATTGGTATTTTCGATTCCAGGCGGGTCCAATTTTACAGCAGTGACATCTAGGGCTGCAGCAATTGATCGTGATTTTGGCACAAAAACAATGCTATCGAGGAAACTTATTATTTTGTACAGCACATTTTTTGCAAGTAAACTCTTATTTTGTCTTGTGTCCTGAATGAAAAAAAAATGTTGAATGGGAAAGGTATTGAGGGAAATGTCACAGTTCAAGGTGTTTTCACTGTTGATTTGTTTAACTGTTCCACTCTTTTTTTAAGTTCAATAAATGCAACATCTTTCCAAAAGTCAATGAGTAATCGTGTTGAATAATTATTTCAATATGGACCAAAATAAATGGACCAAAATAATTGTGATTATGTTGTTTTTTTTTCTTCAATAATCGATCAGCCCTAGTGACATCTGGAGACTGATAGTCAGCCCTGTATGAATGTGAATGAAAGCTGTGGTACAGTGTTGAGTCTTTCCCACTGGCAGAACAACAGCTTGTTAATCACGTATCGGAGGCTGTGCCAGCAACACGGACAGAACAAAAGGCTCCGAATAATGAGGAGCTGCTCAGAGCTGCCAGCTTTAATATGAAATCAGGTGGGTGTATTTCATTTTTAAAAGCTCTGAAGAGCTTTGGTACGCTTGTTTTCTGTCACCTCACCTGCACATCTGTATTATATTTTGTCTGAGAGCCGCAGTTTACCGTACATCAATCTGCACTTACAGCAGCAATGTCTGAGGAGATGTTTTACCTGCGAGAGGGTGAGACGACTGCCGGCCCGTTTGTGGTATTTATTGGGGCTCTCAAACTGAAGGTCCTCCCACCGAATCCTCCACAGCATTCCAGCCAGCTCTTTCTCCAGCTTCAGTTTCCTGCAAAAATGGGGAAAACTCAGGTGGTGAAATCAACAAGGACCAGCAGCACAAAAAACCGAGGAACAATCTCACAAAAAGAGCAAAGGGTTTGAGTTGTTGCAGAAGCATGAGTGAGATGTTTGGGTTTTTTTTACCAAAGAATTTTGCTCTACGGGCTTGAATCTCAACTCTCTGTACGCAGGGGTGTCTTTCTTTTATATAAAAGGAAATAAATTAATAAGGGGTGGCCAGTTTAGCTCAGTTGGTATGGAGGTTTACTCCTTGACGCAGCGCCCGCAGGTTTGACTCTGACCTACAGCATGTTGTTCCCCTTCTCTCTCACCTTTCATGTCTTCATCTGTCCTGTGGAATTAAAGGCCTAAAATGCCCCCCAACAAGATGATCTTTAAAAAAAATCCTTCAGAGGCGAGGTGGTATGTTGACTCACGGTTTTATTTCGAGGAACAAGAAAACAACATGGATTTTATCCGGCAAGTCGACCTAAATAAAGAGTTAATTACTCCATTTGTGCAGTATCGCCATTTACTTGTGGTATTTCCTGAGATAGCGCTCTCAGATCTGATGGCAGAATGCTTCACATGCAGCTCTTGCATGTAAGCGATGTACGTGTTTACACGTTTATGTGTGCAGGTTTGTGTGTTTGTATCTTATTAGATTTGAACTTCACTGGCCCATATGCTCTACTTATTGAACCTTGATGAAGTGGAAAACTACTTTTTTAGATGATGTTGTTACGTAATAGTCTGGACAAAGGGCTCTTTCTTCCAACAACATTACATAGTAAATACCCATACTGGAATTTAATCAGAAACGCTATGTGAATAGAAATGTTGGTCAAAAGTCAAAAACAACTAGCTGTTTTGACCCTTTGGACTCATTATTTGTGATGCTGTCATGCATTTTGGCATTTTTAGGCCTTTAGAGAGAGAGGGGGGAATGACATGCAGCAAAGGACCCGCAGGTCGAAATTGAACCCGCGGCCGCTGCGTCAAGGACTGATTCTCTGTATATGGGCACGCCCTCTACCAGGTGAGCTACCCAGGTGCCCTCACTCTTCTACTTTAAATAAAGGTAGGCTACTTGTTCTGATGAGTCATGGGTCTTTTCTTCGAAGAAAAATAAAAAACAATCATCAACCATGATGAAGATAAAATCCACTTCAGTTCTAACTCCCACACGCTTTATTTTTGACACTGAGAGCGGACTCAGCTGTTCTAACCTTATCTTAGGTACTCACACTGGTACAAAATAGCTCCCAACTCACACATTGTAAAAATGATAGTTCATTAAAACTGATAGAATGAATGTAAAACATGATAAAAAAGGGTTCAGTCTTAAATGTGTTTTACAGTATTCTGTGACTGTTGAAGCTCAAATTGCACAACAAAGTTCCAATGTGCAAACACAAACAAATGGAAAACAAATGGTAGGCTCAAAATCTCAATACAGTGGTTGAATACAGCTGTATTAGCACAGGTAATGCAGCATGTTTTTTTTAGAGCTTCACAACATTGCTTTCAATCATTGTCCAATAGTGCTAACAGTAACTAATTCTTATCAAAATAGTGTTTGCAATGGCTGTTTCTTCAAAGAATATACAATAATGAAACAACTGTGTGACTTACACAGAAGTCAGTATTTAGTAGAGTAACAGAAACTTTTTAAAACATTTTTAAAGTGAAAAGATCAGAAGAAAAGTATTACAGTTGTGGGGAAGTGATAAGCAATCATGCTGCATTGCTGCTCACCTAAAACTATGGAATGAAATGTCATATTCCATGTTATATTCATTTATTGGTCTGTATGTCTAGATGTAAGCATTTGAACTGTGCTACTATGAAGTGGCTGTGTTATATACTGTGTATGTGATTTGTTTTGCAACATTGTATGCACTTTTGTGTTAGAAAAGATAAACAAGCTGTATCTTTATCAACAGTTTTACATATTGAAACCCTGTTGTGAAAACTGAGCCAAAGCGATCGTGATATAATGTAACAAACGTGTTCAGTGAAGACAAATGTTTTACTAATTTGTACGTAAAAAAATCCAAACTATCAAGCAAGCTACCTGTTCACTTAACACAATTTTATGTTTTTATATTAAGGTGCTCATATTATGGTCATTTTCAGCTTCATAATTGTATTCAGAGGTTATATCAGAATAGGTTTACATGATTTAACTTTCAATTTTTGTTGTACTGCACATTGCTGCAGCTCCTCTTTTCACCCTGTGTGTTTAGCTCTCTGTTTTAGCTACAGAGTGAGGCATCGCACTTCTGTTCCGTCTTTGTTGGGAGTCGCACAAGCGCAGTAGCTAGGTAAGTCAGCACTACTAGCCAGTCAGAAGCTGACTATGAGGATGTGCCATGCTAGCAGCTAGGCGAGCATTATAACGCGTGTTACAAACTGACGCACGTTTGTCTCTGAAGTAAAGGCTGGACTACAACAGAGCTGTTTGGAGCAGTTTGTGAACAGTGTTTTCTGTTGGAGATGGTAAGTCCCTTTGGGGTGGACTTTGGGCTTTTTCACTTTGCAAACCTATAATGTGAACAAAAATATATATAACATAATAAAGGAAAGGGAAAAAGCCCAAAAGCATAATATGAGCACTTTAATATATTGCATATACTGTGATGGGTTGTGTTGTGTTATTTTACATTATGTTGCATTTTGTTCCATTTCAACACTGGCCACGGAACATAACCGGTAGGGCTGGGACAATATGCTTTTTCCCAATTCGATTCTTTCACGATACATGAGTGCCTAGTCGATTTGTTTTGTGATTTTCATTTATTGTGATTCTAGAATTATTGCGATTCGATAGTATTAGGGATGTGATTATCTTTTCCTTCGATACACACAATAAATAATTAATTAATTAATTAATAACCCCTATAACGTATGTTATCATATGTTTGTTTTGTTATGTTATTTTACATTATATTGCATTGTGTAACATATAAACTTATTAATACTGTATATTAGGTAAGGTCATGTTAGATCATGTTTTGCTATATTAACATTATAATTGTATGTTATGCTATGTTGCGCTGGGTTAAGTATTATTATGTAACATTACGTAGAGCTGCAAAGATTTATCAATTAATTGTCAACTATCAAATTAATCGAGTCTCTTTTTATGAAAATAAGTAAAAATTCTGTGATTCCGGTTTCTTAAATGTAAATATTTTGTAGTTTCTTCACTCCTCTGTGACAGTAAACTGAATATCTTAGTTAGTTTTGGACAAAACAAGACATTTGAGGACGTCATGTCGGGCTTTGGGAAACACTGATCGACATTTTTCACAATTTTCTAACATTTTAGAGACCAAAGAACTAATCGAGAAAATAATCGACAGATTAATCTAACTATGAAAACTATGAAAATAATAATCGCCCTAACATTACGTTATCTTAGGTTTGCTATGGTATGTTGTGTTGTGTTGCACTATGTAAGGTTAGGTTAGTTAGCATTTGTATTAGTTTAGCATAACTTAGCATTTAAAGTAAACAGTTTGGCCAGTCATTCTGGTGTTTCATTTGGCCCAGTCAGTGTAATTTCCTAAATAATGCAATATAATTATGAGCTCTATCATTTTATTCAGGTTTTTCCCTGATCTCCGCTGTCTCCTATATGGTGAATTATGGGTGGATGAAATGGAAATGGATAAAAACTGCTCCACAACAGGAAACAACCACCAGATGTCTGCACAGCCTAACCAGATTAATTAATCTAGTCATTTTCATATCAGTTATATTTTTTTATTTTTGTTGGTTTATTATCAGTCTGACTGTCAAACACCACAGAGGGGAGGATGTATTCCAGCGAATCAACACATCTGGGGCAAATCTCAGAGGAGCTGCTGTTTTTGGATACTTCATGATTAACAGCAACACACTTTCAAAAATAAAACTATTAGTACAGAGTCTGGAGAGGTTTTTTATTTTTTTTTCGGGGGGGGGGAGGGAGGGAGCAGAGGCCATACATTCCAACCTAATCTAAAAAGTGTAAAACACTTCCAGATGGCTGCAGGAAAGTATTGCAGTGTTTGCATATCACAGAGTTTTAGCCTTTCCCCGAACCATCCCAGTTGGCCCCAAAAGTGGCTTTTTCTTCCTTTTTTTTTACCCCTTTTTCACCAGGGAGAAACTGTGTAGTCAGACAGTTCAGAAACTCAAAGGGGATTCTGATGCTTGTTTGTGTCTACAAATACTCCAGGCCGTGCCTATGTGCCACCATTTTGAGGGCAGGAAACACCATTAAACCACCGTTGCCCTCCAGTCCCATCCACCACCACCAAGAAAAAAAAGAAGGTATTTTTCTATTTAAGGAGCCTCGTTTAGAGACCTCTGGCAGCCAGAGGGGCAAAGTGTGGAGCTCCACACTGGGCCTATTGTTTCATAAGTCCCATATGTGAATACCTCTGCTGGACCAACCCCATCCATTAAAACAACAGAGCCACTGCTGCTCTGCTCAACATCCCCTCACACTGCTGCTGCACACCACACTCCAAGATCAACTGAGAGCTGCCGACCGTCCACCCGGTTAATCTACTGAGTGCTACGGGACCATATTTAACTATTTAACATCGCTGCGTGAAAAGTAAAAATCTGTGATTTCATTTTGACAGTGTTGCGTAGGTACACTGCATGTTTTTTCAGTTTATATAAGTTGAGAAACTCACCTGTTTCTCATTGAAATCAACCATACCAGTGCGGCCATCTGCCTTATTCTGTCTTATTGCGGGTACTGGCACTCTTGAAACAAGATTTGTTCAGGAAATATTTTCCTTGTTTCTAATAAAAGTGAGGCTTAATGACTTAAGACATTCAAATGGTTTGTTACAGCGCATGTTCCACCACAAAGCAATATGAAGAAACAGACAATTTCATACACAGGTTTTATTAAATTGTATATACACCAAATGATACTAATTGTGTACATTTTACTCAGGCAATAATTGCAAGCTATATCATGTAGCAACATATACCCAAAACTATCCAACCAGCCATCCATTCTAATACAAAATACTCCAATAATTTCAGTGTTGGACTCATTTTGGGTGACCTGTTCTGCCCTGTGAACTACAGTAGATTAAGAATTCCCATTTCCCCAGCTATTAGAAAATTCATTCATCTGAGTATAAAATCTTTAATAAAAAAAGAAACACGTAAGCAGCAGCAGATATGATGGATAGAAACGCTAATATATTTTCCATTTCATTTTTCCTATTAAAAATATATAAAATACATATTATTATATCATTTTTATAAATTGCAACCCCCTATGCAAATCAAGCGACCCCAGGGTTGAGAAACTCCAGGTTATCAGCTGATTGATCTGAGAATAACTAACAGTGACAAAACTCCAAAGTGTTTGAAACATTTTAGTGGTGTTTTTATAGGTCAAATAGTGATCATGGAGGCCTCTCAGCAGCTGGACGACGGCTGTAAACAGCTCTGCTGTCGGCCTCTCTGTACATCAGCAAATCTCCACTGGTGTCTGCAAAAACAGGAAGTGATTTGTGAGCCTCTAGTATCAAATAGAGCAGTCACAGGAAAAAAAACTCTAACTTCTACTGATGGTGTATTTTATGCTTTTTCCTCGAACAGGAGGTTTACATTTACAATCTCCGACTCCTAATCCAATAAAAGACAACATGTTCATGTTCGAGAAATAGCTTTCCACATATAAAACTGCCATTAATGTAAATAATGAAAATAAATATAGTTGGACTAGAGCAGAAAGTTTAGCACTGAGTCAGGACCAAAAAGGCATTGCATAGTATATTTTTTATAAAGAACTCCAAGATAGGAAGACCATATTTCGTTAAACTTACTGGCCAAGAATCCAGGAAAACTAGCTAGCTAGTTAGGAAACAATTCTGTGCTCGCTGAACTGTGAGCTGAAACAAAAACAGAGAAGAAGCAGTCAATGTTTTCAGAATTAAGTGCTTACTCTGCGTCTAATTATCTGGTAGTTATTTGAACTTGATCAACTCAGATTCAGGTTCAGTGGATTTACCTGAGGCGGATAGCTGCTCCTCCGTCTTTCTTCAACCATTCCTCTGATCAAAATCCATTCTGATTGGCTGGTGATTGACACTTGTTGGTGTTAATAGTCAGTATTAGAGAAGTGCTTAGATTACCGGTGTGCTTTGTTAGTTAGTAGAGCTGTGTAGTGACATACAAATCAGCTCCTCCTTACATAAAAAAAATCATACATTAATTAGCCATGAACATAATTAACCGCCTATGTAAAGATACCTTTGAAGAAGTGGTGAAAAGGGGAAACTTAGAAACATTAATATTCTTTTATTACATGCAGAGTTCACCCATGACATTACCCAGAATTTAGCAGCCCTTCCAGTAGCTTAATTGCTAAGGGCACGCATGATTAACTTTTAGTGTAATTAAATGAGGCTCAATCTAGTAGGATTTCCATAAACATGTAGACTGTGCCACTTGGGAAACTGTAATGATTTCATTTGAATTTGTTTTCACAGCTGAATGCAGAGCACAAAGTTACAACCATTACAAATGAGGCAGGCAATCATGTTATCTAAAAGATACACAACTGCTCGGGGGCGGCAATGAACACAAACACTTATTTAAACATCGAATTACATGAAGTCAATCCCATTTGTTTTTAACTAAACAATCTGGATCACAGTGCACACACACTCTGCAGGGTTTCTATTCAAGATGTTGAATGCCATGTATGTTTCAACCATAGACTGTAAACAGAATGAACGTAGTATCAGTGATGTCACCCATTGGTTTGTGGTTTGCCATTTTGAAGCCTTGAGTTTGGCCATTTGGCCGTCGCCATCTTGTTGTTGTTTTTTTAAACTGGACTTGATGATTTTTGGACGAGAGGGTGGAGCTGGGGAGGTTGACGCAGCCAAGCTTGTGTTGTTCACAGAGGATGGATACCAGACCCGAGCCCGACAGGACCCGACAGGACCCGACGGGTTCGGACAGACGGGCTTGGTCACATCAGCGCGATAGGGCATTGAACATTGTAAAATTAAAACAGCTTATTATGTAGGTAGCCAATGGGCCATTTTTGGTAGGTCTATGTTAATTTAATTTCAATTGGCTATATGATTAAGCCTCTTGTGTGTTAACCTGCGCTTGTTTCCCCGTGTGCACTGATGCGCTCATCTGTTGACATTTCCGAATGCCTTCCTACAGTTGCTTAATGAAAGCGGGCTTTCTACACAAACAAACGTACATGTGTCATTAGTATGAGAAAAAAATGAGATTTTAACTGTGTCGGGCTCGGGTCAGGTTCGGTTACTGCTCTGTCGGACGTGGGCCGGGCTCGGACAGAAAAATGCGGCCCGATCCGCGCTCTAGTTGTTTATGGTTTCGATGGCGCTGCGCTAAGCTAAAGTGGCTGAAGCTAGTCATCCAGCTGAGATTTACCAACTGGTAACGCTGCATGTACGGCAGTACAGAAAATCTGCAGACTTTCCCTAAAGTTACCAACTAACAGTAGCGCTAGCTAGCTAGCCTTGGTTGGCAAGGTGGTACCGAACGATGAACAAGACATTTTTAGGCAACCAAAATGTTCCAATCACCTTTGATGAAGTGAAAACACAGTGAGAGAGTCAAAGTTTAAGATGAAAACATGGACAATACCCCCAAAAAAATGTCATGGCTATTTGAATGTCCAAAGTGCCATGGTTAGCATTGCTAAGCCTCAGTCCTGACTGACAGGTTGGCGCATAGCCATGCACTAAAGCATCCCCTGCTATTTTGTCAATTTTAAAATAAATGGGACCATAATTTACAAATGAACATAATGCTGCATTGAAGAAAACTTGAAACTAGCAATTGAGACCATAAACTCATTAGGAAAATGTTTGAGGTAATAAATCAATTGAGAAGTAGGGTCATTTTCTAATAGACTTTTATGCAAGAAGGCCTTGTTTTTGCAACGAGTCACCTCCTGAAAATGAGATAGAATTCAGGTTTAAGGGACTGCCGCATTGGCTTTACTTTTCAGACCCGGAAGCTTCGTCCATTATATTTTCAGTCTATGATTCATGCTAACCTAACGAATGACGAAACTTCAAAACACCTCCATCTTATTACAGCTAGTCAGTTTAATTTTGTTCGGTGATAAATGTTTCGTTTTCTTGAAACAAGTGAAAAAATCTGATTATTTTAACTGATTTTGAATCGGAATCAATTTACTAATTTAGGAAACACTCCTGTAGGTCGTATTAGAGGGTAGAAACAAATAGCCTTTGTTGTCGTATGGGTTAGAGGACTTGTTTGTATTTTTGTCTGAAAACAGTCAAATTGAAAGATTTTTATAGCCCAAACACATTATTATTATTATTATTATAATTGTAGATCACACATTTGCCTCAAAGGCTTTGCAATCTTTACAGCATATGTCACCCTCTATACTTAGACCCTCAGTTTGTTAAAACTCCTCCCCAAAACAACTTTAAATGGCAAAAAGGGGAAGAATCATCAGGTCCTTCTTGTTTCAAAACTTTCTAGAAATGTGACTAAAATGTTAGTATCTATCTGAAAACAAGAAAATAAAAACGCTAAATTCTGCCAAATGTTTGAAACAGTTGCTCTGCATTGGAAGCACATTTAAGATTACTTTACTAAAGAGAAACATTTTGTCAATTATGACTTTTAGGACTCAATTACAGGACCAGGTTCCCAGATTTTAAAAGCCAAAAGACTTATGGCATCAAACAAACATGTAAAACGAGAGAAGCACAAAAAAATTATATTTTTCATCTGGCATCAGCAGTATGTGAATTATTAAAGTAGGCTAAAAATAATAAAATAGGTGGCGTTTAGCTTCAGTCCAGCACAAACAAAACAAACTCAATGAACACACTAATGATCATTACGTGAGAATATCAGCGAGGGTTGTTCTGGGCCAGTATATGAGCTCACTTGGCAGCTTAAACACACTTTACTGCTGCTTTAACGCCGTCACCTGCTGAGCTGTTGCTGTGGCAACAATTGTGTAAATACCACACTGGCACCTATAGCAGCAGCACGCAGCACAACCGATACGTTCTGTTTCAAACACACATCTCTCTCTCTCTCTCTCTCTCTCAGGAAGCACCAGCTCAGTGCAATCAAACTCACCTGTAAATCAGGAAACTGGAGATTCCAAAAATGATGAGTGCCAAGCCTGATCCCACAGCTACAATACCCATAACTGACAGATGACCTGGAAAATAACAGGAGAAGAAGCATTCCACACTCAGTTGTCTCTCATATGTTCAACATATGTCCACATTCATATTTGAAAAGGAATAGAAAAAAAACACTGTGCTGTGAAAAATGCAGCTGTGCCTTCCTGGCATGCAGCTGCAGTGCAATCTGTGCAGTTTAGCAATCTGTCAACCACAAAAACCGGCAACAATTTCACACAATTACCCAGCTCTGACATCCCTAATGTATATTTAAAGCTCCAATGGAGACTAATTACACCATGCTGTAAATCACAAGACAAGGTGATGCTCATCATTAGAGAAATATAATGTAACAGCCACTAATCAACATGTTTCACTTCACTGCATTCATGAAACAGAGAACAGAAGATCTGTAACTAGCAATTACAACTAAACTGCATTGCCAATTACATTTCGAGGGGAACATATTTTTTACGTTTTTTTTCTAAAATTTGCGTTTCCTAGGATGTCCAGCCCTACTCTCCCTTACTCTGAGTCTGATTCACTTACTCTGTTATTCCTACCCTAACTAAGTAGTTTCCCTTTAATTCACAACGCCAACCACATGTTTAAACTGCAACTGTTTCACAACGTGCGCCTGTCGCAGGTACGAGGACATTTTTGAAACCAACAATTTTGGGAAAAATATGTTTCCCTCTAAACGTAATTGAGAATGCAGTTTAGCTGTATGGGAACCTAATTTTTAGGAGACAGGTCAATCAAAAACAATATTTTTAACCTAATCTGACTTGTAACCTAATCTCACTTACTTTTACGTTTTTTTATTTTATATTTTATTTTTATTGCTCTTTTCTTACACTTATTTTACCTTGAATGTGACTGTGAACAACTGCAACTAAATAATTTCCCTGAGGTGATCAATAAAGTATTCTGATTCTGAATTGGAGTCTATGTTATTCAGCAGGTTCACTATGAGCAGATTTTGTGACAATGTAGCTGCCATCATACTGTAGATCATCATCATCATAGATTAAAAATGGCTTTTGTGTTTGTGTTCTCTTACCTGCAAATACAGTAACCATAAATAGTTCAACTTTTTAGAATACACTTGTTTGCCTTCGTTCTAAGATGAGAGGATTGATTTCTTCTGCAGTATTTACACAGCTGGAGCCAGGAAACGTTGAGTCTAGTTTTGCAAAACGACTACAGTATACCGGCCTTCTCTGTTTCTGTACTCTGTAGATGAAACACTGCGGTCATGCTGCTTTGTCTGTCCTTATGTTGTTAATTGTCAATATGTTTCATTAAATCCCTGAACATTTATTGTCCTTGGTGTTTAAAGCGACAGTGGAGAAGGCAACTTTCAGACTCTAAACTCTGCAAATTATTTGCGGATGGCTTTAGATTTGTGACAGTTGAGTCAGATGTATTGCTCCTCCACCCATTATCCCTCCTTCACACCCAAATACATTTATAATTACAGTGGTTTTCCTCCTCAGTTCATCATCTGTGACAATTCCCTCTGAACTTATTTGTACAACACAAAAACATTTCCAGCACTTATCTTTCACACTGCTTGTTATTCGAGCAAATATTGCACGTTTACATTTGCTCTTTCACTTCATGCTTTCACATTTGGGATGAAATTAAAGACAAACAACACCATTTATCATCACAGCATCAATGAAAGTATCACAGGCCATGTAGAGGTGACAGTGATAATATAAACAAAGCATTAGTGCACTGTAATATCCATCTGATGAGCAATCTTAGTCTCAGTCATGAGAAGAAATCTGTCATTAAGTGGGGGATAATGCTGTGCATGAACCTCATAATTCTTTTCATGCAATTTCCTGAAATCAGTGTGTCCATTAGTCAAACTTCTGTAGCTCGTTTCTAGAGAATACTTCACTTCAGAAACAGGTATAACCATCTGTCGGCAAAGTTGTCATACCATCATTGCAGGAGGGGTCGTCGGTGGAAAACACACAGGGGGGGTTATCCAGCGGTGGACCCCCGTTGGGCCAGTGGATCTTCTCTGTCTGGGACCAAATTATGTCTTTGGTGGTTCCATTGTAGTACGCAACAAGCTGCAAACACAAAGGAAATAGCTCACTTTAAATGGATGAAAATAAAGATACCTGGAGCCTGATGTAAGCTCACTTCACAGCGTGGTCCTATAGCAGTCTTTAATTCTGCCCATTTATTTTTAAGGACAATGTTGATGACATCGTTAATCATGTCTTGCGCAACCATAGCGAGTGTGCAGATGTCACCTCCAGGCTAGCCGCTGTCCCACTACCTCATATCATACTGTATATGAAGTCTAAAGTCTAACACCATTTCACATCTAAAGACAAGTCATAATGTTACTGAGTTTTTTGTCACAGACTATACGATTTTACTACAGTCTTTCCCACACATAGACTAATTTGTGGCGGTGCGCCACACAATCAACACCAGCCGCCACATATTGCGTTTCGTTATTAATTTTTTATTTCATTTATTTTTTTAACGCTATTTAAAATACGCAGCGTATTCGTTCCGCTGCATTTCCTTTCCCTGCTCTCCTCCGTCTCTCTGTCACTCACGCGTCTCTCTCACATAGGCTACACACAGCGTTTGTCTCCATGAAAACGAGAGAAGACGGCTGGAAAAATTCACAAGTTCACGAAAGGTTGGTATCTCGTGAACACCTTTACACAATCACACATTAAAAATACAATGAATACAATGTTGTCAGTGTGTTAATGTTAGAGTCCCGACCCGACTCTTAGCAAACAAGCGATTGCGCCTGTTTTAGAAAGTTAACTAGTCGCAAGTTTGCGATAAAATGCAGTTGGGTTGTCAAGGTCAAAACACTATATGTAGCAGCTGTGAATCAAATAAACTTATTATAAATAATGTTATGTCATTTTTCTTTACTCTTACACTGAATGTTTGCTGCTTCAATCCAGATGAGTATTGAAAAGTATTTTCCGTGACTGAAAAAGGCACATGTTGAGGATGAGGACCAGCCTGAACCGGAGGTATCAGTCTGAAACGGAGCTCAACAGTCCGACCAGTGGAATTAGTTATGTTATTAATTTGTTTACAATATTTTCAGGCTTCAACCAGTGCTGCTCAAGCAGAAAGACAGGGTCAGGGAGAGAAAGAGACAGATTTGTTAGGCAATGAAGAAAGAGTAGGAGAGGAGGACAGCCTCCAACAGCGTGTCCTCCTTAGTTTTTGATCCGATATTGGGAAATTAGTTTGGTGTAATGTCGGCATTAATCCTCTTTACAACTCTTTAGCTGTAATCTCTACTGTCTACAAATGACTAGAGGTGGGGGGGGGGGGAACTAAATGATAAAACACGCAATACTATCGAATCGCAATACTTCTAGAATCACAATAAATGAAAATCGAAACACACATCGAATCGGCACCCATATATCGTGAAAGAAACGAATCAGGACAAAAGCATATCGTCCCAGCCCTACAAATGTCTATGTCATTCAGCCCTTCCCATCTCGCTGTCGTTACAGCCATGTCTAAACTAGCCACGGCAACTTGACTGGCCTCCTTCTGTTGAGCTGGTGGCGTTTAACTTGAAAAGGCCACCAGCTCAACAGAATCAAAAATGTTTATTTATATATAATTATATCATTCTTAACTAGACAAATTCAGTGACATTCTTTGCATACAGCAAGATTGTGTTTTAAGACTTGATTTTTAGTGCACTGTTCGTACACCTTTTCCAAGGTCAAATTCTAGCACTTTTCAAGCACTTTTCAAGGTCCATTTTAAAGCTTTTTCCAGCACCTTACACCACGTGAATGACATACCAATACATAGTCACAATTATTATTTAGTGTTTTTATCACATTAAAAGAGATAATGCTATAAACAGCCAAAATTGTGTTTCGTAATAGCAGAAGGATCAGATATTTAAGCAAAACACAAGTTTTATTTTTCAAAATGTATCACTGTCTAAGTAGACTTTGCTTGTTATCTAACCTGCCTGAGTCAATGTAAAAACAATTACCCCAAACAAAATCACTCGACAGGTTCACTTCACTAACCCTGAATTATCACCTTTCAAATGTTTAATCTCTTCAAGGTTCATAACATAACATACAGTAAGACAGCTATGGAGAGTAGCACTGAGTGGGAGGATTTGAGCCAAATGATATGCAGCTGGGTCATTCTGTGTCAAATCAGACTAAAATCCAGGAAAACAGTTGATGTACCCTCTTAGATTTTGCTCAAAGTTTATGCTACCCTTAATGTCAGTCTTTTCACACTTTCTTTCCCAAATCTAGGGCATACCATACAAACTTGTAATGGTTTGTCTTCCACCCTAAAAAGTCTATGAATAATACTTTCATTATATTAATGTCCAAATATTGCTTCACAGATAACGTGATTTTCAGGCTTTAAAACTGAAGTCATTTCAAGGGCTGAAAATATGAAGACAAAGGATTGGAACAGAAATATTTTACAGGCCTTGGTTTTGGGACACATTCTTGATATAGACAAGGTTTGAACAAAATCTGAGACAGTGCAACAACAACCTGTAATTCCATTTTAACCCAGAAGACTCTGAAAGTGCACAGGCAGCTGACTGATAAATAGCCTATATAATGTAAATGAAAAAAATATATATTTCATTGCCAAGACATATACATTTATCTACTGGAATAGAGCAGTGTAAATATTGCATAAGGCCATCCTCAACCTTACAGTAGGCTACACTCCATCTGACACAATTTCTGTTCGGCAATCAACGATTGTTATTATGCACTGGGCTAACGTTTGCAGGTTTTAATTTGCGGGTAGTTAACGTTACAGTTACTGTGATGTAACTTTGGCTATGTTCACTGTATATTCCACAAATGAACGTGCCATAACAGACATGCAATACTAATGTAAAGAATTTAATATGTAACCTCTCAGTTGAGGCTTAAGAGGAAGTTACAGTTCACATATAAATGCTTTTATTGTGACGAGAAAAATGGAAGTGGTGTATTTTCTGACGTCTGACTGTGTCAGGGTTGAATAAAGTGAGACGTGCAGTGCCGTTTTGGTTCCAGCATTGGAAGCCTGTGTCTTTATTTTACAGCCAAACCTGAGTCTAGACAGTATAAGAAACCCTCGGTTACACTTACATTACACTATCACACCAAGTACTCTCAGTCACTTAGCCTGCGAAATCCTAGCTAGCAGTTACTAGCGTAAACAAATAGGCGATAACGTGTACAGTAGGCTACTTCAGTTGGCTAACTTGAAAAGTCTATGTCTTACCCTTCATATGACTCGAGAGCACAGACTCACCCATTGTGAAAAGCTGCACATCTTTTTTGCAGACTTTACAATAGGCAACTCGTGGGGTTTGTCCCCGTTTAATCCATAATTTGTATTTTTCATCTTCCAGCCAACGTTCATTGAAACGACAACCTGCCGGCGATATTACGAATCCCACTATGGCCACGCCAAGACCCGTCCTACGAAGCAGCTCGATTGGTTGGAGTTAGGCATTTTACCTCGAGTGGTTAAGGTTAGGATAGCCGATTGGTCAGGGGATAGGACCTGTACAGGGGGTGGAGTCACATATGGACAAGCAAGCAGGTTTCATTTTAAATTCTCCAACATGTTATTTCTCCATTTAATAAACAAACTATTCAGTCAGATAGGCATTTGCCATGAAAGAAATACAGTTACAATTTCAAGCATTTTCAAATATTTTATCCAAAACGTAAGCACTTTTCAAACCTTGAAAACACAACATCAAATTCAAACATCTTCAAGGATTTCAAGCACCCGTACGAACCCTGTTAGTGATTTGTTGATGTAATGTGTGTGTGTGTGTGTGTGTGTGTGTGTGTGTGTGTATTTGTGTGTATGTGTGTGTGTGTGTGTGTGTGTGCAGCCTCATGAGCAGCATCTGTTGTCCTGCTGTGAAACACGACCCCTGTGTTTCTGACTAGCCAGAGGACTTTTTATGTTTTCCACCCATGCTCCCAGCATGTTGTGTTGCCTCTGCTAAAACCTGCAGGCTGAGAGACAGAGGGTCATCAAAACAATGCAGAATGTGATGGGTGAATGGGCAGAGAGAGCGCTGTCTGAAATAGCTGCAGTATGTCAGCTCAGGGGCTGTGTTTACTGCACTGCCAACAAATCTCCAACGACCCTATCTTGTGTTCACTCTTCAAACCTCCAGACTCAACCTGAAGTCTGCAAGCTGAGATGGACAGTTTTGCTTATTTCCTGCAGCTATATATATATATATATATATATACATATATATACATATATACATATATATACATATATACATATATATATACATATATATATATATACATATATATATATATATATATACATATATATATATATATATTGAGAGTACATCAAGGAATACATAAAATGTAAATATATTTTGAAAACATGGAATATACCACTCGCTTCAAATGTTATCAGCCGAGTGAATGGGCGTTATCAAATGTTTATCACTAGCATAGAGGTGAGGCGGTAGGACCCTATTCTACTTCCTAGTTGTAGAAGTAGTAGAAGCTTAGAGCAACTGCTCGACCGTGGCAGCGACGCTGTAAGATGCTGTGAAGAGCGACAATGGTAGGAAGTAGTATAAAGAGCGCAACTCCATGTAAGGCGGTAGGTCGGGCTGGTGAATTTACATTTGTAGTACCAGAGTGATGCCAAGAGGTCCTGACCAAGCCACAGTAACCGTTACCATGTGAATAGATTATAACCAGGGATTGATACATAAGCTGCTTTCTGACCGGAGGGATTTTTGCAGTTCCTAGAACATAAAATTCCTAGAACCCTTTTTTTCTCGTGTTCCGACTGGACCAATATGGGGATTTTTAAGTTCCTCTGGCCACAGTTCCTGTAACTCTTTCAGCTCCTACTTCAGGGCAGGGTCTTTTCGCTGTTCCCTTTTTAGCATAGGACCCTAGGTCAATGAGGGTCGGGTTTCCGGTACAGACAGACCAACAACGGGACAATTTTAACATTTTCGGCATCTTATTCATCACTAAATTCACTTCTGACAACGTTTTAGGCGAGAAACCAACTGTTTAGATTTCGAATATAGGCAGTCTTGCGAAAATTGATGCCGAATTGACAATTTTCTTCAAAGTTTTCGGAGTTGAGAAGCTCCATGAAGTGAGGCGACAGCCAGCAGGCGCCTGCCCCGGCCGCTAGCTTGTCGCTCAGCCAGTCATGTTCAGACACCTCGCTGTAAGCTGGAGGTCTCTCAGACCGCTCTCGGAAATAAGAGGCTTTTATTTCGCCGTTGACGGTTCATTTGTTTAAATATCTGTATATGTTCTTTTAACGCTGTAGACCGTTGCCGTGCTTACATCACCCCCCCTCCTACCAGTCCCTATTGGCCACTTGGCCAGTGCGAATGCAAATGGAAAAAACGGTTTTGGGGGAGAGTAGTTAGTAGATAGATCCTATAACTAAGTTCCTGTAACTACTTGGTCAGAAAACGGCATATATATATAAACAATATAGACTGTATAAGTGAAGCCAAAACACCTCGATTGCCCACTGGTGGCAGTATAGGTCATAAATCCCACCCCCTTCAAGTTAGCAAATTTGCCAGACCTTCCTCCACAGCGCTGTGGAGGAGGGTCTGGCTAGTCCACACAGCATTCCGTGTTGGGAGAACAACATGATCTGGTTTATTAGCATTTCTTTAAACCAATCACAATCGTCTTGGGTGGCGCTTAACGCCGGACGGAGCCACGGCGCCGCTGCAAAATAGCCTCGGGAAGGAACTTGTTTTGGTGCAACGTGTGCGTTCAAAAGTTGTTTTAGTCGTGCAACAGAAAACTCAGATTGGACAGATAGTCTAGCTAGCTGTCTGGATTTACCCTGCAGAGATCTGAGGAGCAGTTAACCATAGTCCTCAGAAATCCACCAGAGTTTAGAATTATAACACAAAGAAAGAGGAAGGTGACGGACATCCGGCGGAATTTCCGGCGGCACCTGAACAACCCCGGAAATGAAACATTGTCGATACAGACTAGCGGATAGGACATGGGCCAAACTAAAAAATCAAAGTACACGTCAAATAAATGTTATCATTTTAGGTAGTTCTTATCACGCTGATTTGTTCAACTGTTCATTTTTCTGATAAGTTGGTTTTTTATTAGTTATTTGATCCTATAAAAATACATCATAAATGACAGCTGTGATTGACTCACTATTGGTCAGGCGAGGTATGTGGACAGGGGTGTCCCCACACTTTTGGCCATATAGTGTATTTTCCTATTTTTGTAGGTTAATTCTTGTCCTCACAAAAATAAGCTTTGTAAACAGAGTTTACAGTAAGATCATATTACTATGTGTACAGATGTATAAAACACCTGTACAGCTATTGTGGAACAACACCACATTTAAGTAATATTTTCTTCTGGTAATCCTGTTATTAACTATGAAAAGCCAGAGTCAAGTTTTCAAACTTTTTTTTTTCTATTTCAGTTGTTTATAGCAATGTCAATTGAACAGGGATGCAAGATATACAGCTTGAACAGGAACATGATTCATAAAATGTATATAATTTACCATTTACATTAAAATAAATCAGCCTGAGTCATTTTGATATCGATATTCTATGTTATTATATTCCGCAGTCTGAGATTCTGAAAGCTGAAACCAACCTGTGATGTTTTCAACCAGGCTGCTGGCTCCTGGGTCAATGGGCCGTATAAATGGACCAATTAAAAGCCAAGGATAAATGAGAGCAGGAAGTCACGCTGACAGCCTCTGAGGACCGCTATGAAATTCTAACTGAAGTCAATTCGAGCTAACCCACTTCTTCTACCCCAGAGAAAAAAAAATACACACTGCAGCAGTTCACAACAGTGTTTGCACAGCGCAACATACACAAATATTTTCATCGGACTGTGAGGGAAATTTGAGGTTTTATGCATCTTATCATTAGAGAAGTCAGGACCCCAGAATATGTAATTCCAGATAGTAATATCCATTTGCTTTCATTGCATCAACCAAAGACAAGCAAAGGCTGAGGTTTTTAACTACACATATGCTGAAAAGAATTTAGTTTTAAATTCTCTTTCGAGTAATTAGAGACACATGACTTGAATTTGCCCTGCATTGTTTTCATTCAATATCATATAATATTTGTGTCAACTGCTCTACATATTAAGACTGAAAATGATTCATGAATGAGTCCTTCAGTTTATATCAAATGGTTTCCTCGTGTGATAGTTGACAACAAAGACTTTTTATAAGAGACATGCTTTATGTTTTTATGTTAATAGATATTCGTACTTAAACAATGCAGCTGGCATCTAATGCCCTACAAGATTTGTAGTCTTTTTTACTTGGTCCCTGACATAATCAAAATCTTTCCCACTTTTAGACTGCATTTAATATAGGAACTCTGACCTCTATTGATAAATGAAAAAAGGTTGTTTTATGTCTTAATTAGATACCCAACAGTAGATAGGCGACCCTTGTTAACCAATCATCGACCGTTAACCGACAAGCAACAGAGTCCCATGTTCACCCAGGACGCTCGGACGTACACAAACTGGCAGGTAGGAGATAGATTTAATAGCGTTTATTTTTTATTTTTTGTTTAATAATATTGTTTTTGACTGGTCCCAGGGCAGCTGCAGACTTGAACCGGACATGTAGCCACGATGTTCCGTGCATTGTCATGGACACACTTCTCTGGAACTGCTTGTGTGTCTCCACCGCATCCACTGAAAGGTTGTCAGCTGTTTGTCTGCCTGGCAGCAGAACGCTGTGAAGAACGGCCAATTTAACCCGCCGGTCCTCATCGATATAGTGGCATGTGTCACGTAGCCCCCCAACTCTGAGCACTGCCCAGCAGAGAGCCACAAACTTAGCAGAAAAAAAGAGCATCTTGAAACGCAACTTGCAAGCTTGCACTAGCTAGTTAATAGATTTCATAGCCTATTTATCTTTTACAATGCAAAAATGAAACTTATTTTTTTGTTATATACTAGTATCAACTAGTTCACTAATTAATAAATGAACTGATAGTTCCCTGAGCCACTGCGTCGAGGACTGTGCCTCTGCATATGGGCGCCCGCTCTACCAGGTGAGCTACCAAGGCCCCCATCGGTCAAAATTCTAATTGTCACTTAACGGTTTCAACGGTTAATTATTAACAATCCCTAAAATAACAAGGTATGTAATAAAAAGGTTGAATGAGTCCCTCCTCATTTGCTTATCAGCCCAGTCCATGCCCAACAAAAATGTCTCTGTTCCAAAATTTGCTTATACACTGCCGCAGCTCTCCGTGACAATCTGTGTGCCCCTGGGTGCATTGTTCCACTATCTGTCATCACAGTCCAAACACATCATTTTCCTGCAAAATGTCCAACATTTTGTCAATGACTATTCTCGCACTCATTGCATTTATGAAAATCCCGTCCAATAAAGTGTTAGCAGAGATTTTGGCCCTCTCAGCTGACCTCTCTGCTCTTTACCTTCATTCTATTTGAGCTAATATCAGTGTTTATTGGGCAGCCCTAGACTCGTTGACTTCTGCTCTTTAAATCTATTCCATCTCGACATTAAATCCTTTGCCAAACCTCCTGTTTAAAAAAAACATCTTACCAATCTTTTCACATTACACAGGGGCTTTAAAGGAATAGTCCACCTCCAGATGTCAGTTCATCTACTACCCCTCCCTCATATCCAACTCTGTTTAAGATCACAGACACATTAAACACAAAGCACATTAACGACGGTAGGAGTAAAATCATGACTTACCCCGTACTCTCCTGTCTCCTGGTTGGTCATGGCCCAAAGGTTGACGTCAATATCCCTGGCATTTTTGTGGTCGGTGGTGACAAATCCCGTCACTCCTAAAAACACAAACAATATTCACATCAAGAGTCTGATCCAATGTCATATATGGTCCTTCTACAAACTGAGAAACGCTCATTACATCTGCTTCCATTTAAATTCTTTCTCTACTTCTTCAATTGTTTGCATCATAAACTTGCAATCTTTGTCCCTCCCTATCAGTACAGTACTTTTGCTATACTGGTATTATATACTGCCTGTGTCATTTAGTTTTGTTTAAGATGACATGTGCATTTTACTGGTCTCCAACTGCTGATCACTGTAGTAAAGGTTGAAAAATAGTTGGAAAGTGACCTCTTAGTAGAAAGAAATGCATTTTCTGAGCCAGTATAGGGTATTTGAAAAAGTTTTTGCTCCTGTCGAACCAGGTAACATTGTCAAAACATGCACAATAATGAAGTGAAAGTTTCCATTATTATTTTCAACATGGGCCTTGTTTTCATGCTTTTTCCAATCATGCTGAGCGAAACAACCCTCATCAACCCTTATTATCTAAAGAACAACATCCCATTGTTCTGCTTCTTCCAATATGATGTGAGCGCAGCTCTGACAGCCGGCAAAGTAAACAAGGAAGTATGTGAGCACCCACATCAGGCATCAAATGGACAATTAACTGGAGTGTTGTGTGATAGCTGAAAACAATATAATTATTGTGTTGAAAGGCTATATTTTAATCACATTTTGGGTTCAATGGTGCTTTCCAAAAGAGCTCGACAGTGACCACCCACTTTTTAAACTGTTATGGTTCTGGACGTGACTTTCTCCATTCAATTGCTCCGTTGACATTCCATAAAATGCTTATATAGAGTTTTAAGCCTGGGAAAAAGGCAAAGGTACAAGACTGTGTACATAAATGATCATAGACCTCAGTGGTAGCAGCTTGACCCAGCTCGCTAGCCGTTTGTGGGTGCGGTAAATCTTGCCATGGTAACAGCGGGCACGGCTTTGTAAATAAAACATGTTTTTCTTAAAACAAGGTTGATTTTATACGGACCTGTGGCTTCTACAGGGGCACAAACTGTTGTTTCACAATCTCGTAGCTTGTGGTAAGTCTACATTTGGTGGTTTAGACATTATGGCTAATAATCAAAATCCTTATGGAGAAAATGAATGGGATTTTCACTTCAGGAACCACACTGTTGAGCTCTATAACAAACAGCTGGGACCTTCATTTGGCCTCACACCATGTTTATTGGAGAGCACTGTTCCCTGTTATCTGAGATGCAGCCATGGCTTTACAATGACTCTTGCATTCACAGATTTATCAACGGCAAGTTCACATTTTGCGTGAGGTTGCATACAAGTTAGTCAAATGAGCGACGTTTCTTTACTGGGATTGTTCAGGTGATTCCTAGAATTATTATTATTATTATTATTTTCGGTCTGATGTCCGTTACCTTCCGCTTCCTTTGTGTTGGCATTCTAAATTCCAGACGATTTATGAGGACTATGGTTAACTGCTCCTCTGATTTCTGCAGGGAAAATCCAGACAGCTAGCTAGACTATCTGTCCAATCTGAGTTTTCTTAAACAACTAAAACAACCTTTGAACGTACACATGTTCCATTAAAACAAGTTCCTTCCCGAGACTATTTTGCAGAGCCACCGTTGCACCGTCTGGCACTTAGCGCCGCCCATGACGATTGTGATTGGTTTAAAGAAATGCCAATAAACCAGAGCACGTTTTTCTCCCATCCCAGAATGTTGACCCTCCGCAGCGCTGTGGAGGAAAGTCTGGCAATGCAGGACTACATACAAGTATATCCATGTTGAATGAGTGTGGCACACACATCAAAACCAAAAATTTTGCAGATTGTACGTAAAACTGTAAAAAAAAATATAACAGGTTGTCACAGTCAAACATTTATCTTTGAAAGCCTACTCTAATGTATGAAGCCGTTCCTACAAGTTGACCACATTTGCTCACCCCAGAATTGGCGGTTCTGTGTCCTCATTGTGATGTTGATGCCGTCGTTCTGGGCTCCACCCTCTGCCAGCGTCTCCCCCAAAGCCATCGCGTACAGCACAAAACCATCATAGAAGCTGCCAGCAATGTAGTCCATCTACAAGTAGAGAGACGTCCTTTTTGAACAACCAGCAACAATAGGATTTTTTTTAAATACACCCAATTTTGATTAAAGGACCATAATGAAGATATGCCCATCCTTCGGGCAACATTTAAAAGCCTGCTTTTCTGAAATGATAAAAATGAAAGTGCCAAAACACTAAATACCCTATACCTTTAAAAAGTACACTCTAATGTACTTTTTGGGGATACTCCCAAATGTAATATCTGAGATGTAAGCAGTAAAACTGAAAGGTATGAATTGCTAACATCATTGTCAACATCACTCATCATTAACTGATGCCAATTACACAGCACAGTGGGGATTTTTCTGCACAGAATATCTTATAAAAGATTAAAGAGGTCATGATGCTGCTGAGAACGCATGCTGTTTTTATAGGCTGTAACTTACCAAGGATGGTTCCAAATGCACACCAAACTCCTTCTGAGCTCTGGCATGGAGCCTTCTCTGGAAGTCTTTGAACTCTGGATTATCAGGAGGCCGGTACGTTATGACGAAAACAGACTGGAGGAGACATAGCGAGGGAAAAACATAAAAAAAAAAAAACATTTTTAGCGGACAAAAATGCTAAAACTGCAAACTGCTAAAACTTGCTCTGTGGTAATTTTGTATTTCAGCATATAAAATACTTAGGCTTACCGGTTAACGGTCGTTGAGCTTTTAGCACGCTAATGGTTTCCAAAGCTAACAGTCACTCATGCGCTCTTAACGTTTTGTGACCCCAACTAACTTTGGCATATTTTCTGCAGTCATCTGACATCCGAAAAAAAAACGATATGGTATGTAAATGACAACACCTGTGCTCTGTAACAACCTACATTTGTACAAAAAAATAAGGTCAGCTAAGATTAAGTGGTAAGCCAAAACCACTGTTTGTTTCCAATGCAATTTCCCTTTAACGTTAACTCTTCCTGGATCTTTCTAGGAATGAGTGTCACTGAACAATGAAACCTAAAGTATACAATAATATACATAAATAATATATAGTAAACTATAAAATAAGTGTCAGTACAAGAGCTTCTATTTCAATAAATATACAGTACCAGTGTTACGGATATTGTATTTCATTGTTTCCGCTTGTGGGTCAATACTAATGCAGATGCTAGCATGCTAACTGTCTAACCAAAGCTATAACAGACAATCTTGGGCTGTTTTTCAATCTCAAAAGAAAATATTTTTTAAATATTTATTTAATCATCTGATTTAAAGTAGAAATTTGACTGTGGTTAATGGATACTGGTGCTTTGTGATGTGATCAGCAAAGATAAATTACAAATTATATTAAAACCACACAAACATCTGGTCCTTTTTTAAATGTTTCCTCTTAAACAAGACAATGTAATGCATGTCATCAAGTAGGCCTATAATTACATTTAATTGTACAAAATTCTTTCAATAAGTTGATTTGCATTAAACCACTCCACTGGCAAACATTTTTTCCAACCTTTTTAAGATTAGATTTATGATTTTCACATCCAATATTACTTGAAATCACTTGTTATGACTAATTAGTATTATTTTGGCAGTATACTACTGTATAAGTCTAAAGAGGAGAAAGAAATAACTTTTCATTATATTTGAAAGACCTCAAAATGAATCAAAACATCAATAATAAAAATGTATTTTCAAACTTAAAGCAAGTGATTAAAGGGGGTATTGATTAACTTGCCATTGTTATACTGAAAAAAACATAAAGTTACTTCTTTCATGATCTTTGATTTGAAAATGGTTACCAATTGCTGTAACACCACACATGAGCAGAGACAGACATTTAACATTTGTTCAAGTGTTTGGATGGAGAAATCAAATTTTCCGCCAGACAAATATTTGCCTCAAGTGACCTTTGATTCTGTCGATATACTGCCATCACAAAAACAAGTTTAATACATTTCTAGAAAATCCTCTGGCTAACTAGAAGGGCTGTAGTTTTTCATCTTACAACAGTTGCAGTATTTGAACCCTACCATAAACTTCCACAAGCAATTATTGCTCAGAGGGAAGCCATAATGAGCCCTGTTATGGCTCGCAGACAAATTAACGCCTTGCAAAATCAGCTAAATGTGAGCCAAAATTTTGTTCTGCAGCCAAGGTCAGGAGCAGTTCACATAAACTGAACAGATAATGAGATAACCGTGTTTGATGCTGAAGCCGTTTCATACCTATATATGGTTTGAACACTGCAAAACATCACTTTAACTAGTCGTGACATTTTCAGTCTCCAAACTTTAAATTGCTTTCTTCTTAAATTCATAAATTCTGGCTCATTAAAGTAGCTTTTTGTAAACGTTTTCATTATTATGAATAGAAGGATACTTTACTTTAGCTGCAAATACAATGAGTAAAAGTGTCCATCCCCAAATCGTTGTTTTCATGTGCTTTGGCTGAACAAATTAAATTACTTATTATCAGTTTGCATTAAAACTTTACTTTTGCAATGCTGTTCACCAATAACAGAAGGGCAAATATTAAGCCTAATAGGGTCTAGGGCTGGACGATTAATCGAAAATGTATCAACATGAAAATTCTGAAGCTGATCAACGTATTTTTCCCATGACAATAATTTTGATAATTCATTTCTGTTGATAGGCCTACTTTCTATTTAAAAACATTCTACCGCGTGTGCAGAGTCCGAAATTAACACTCGCCAGTCGCCAAATCGGTGGGCCGACACACGCGCACACACAAACACTGGCGCACACACCAGACACTACCATCTATTTACTGATAGCTAGCGTTTAAATCAGGCTAATTAATTAATTAGCTATTAAGTGGCGAAGAAAGCACAATGAAATGAAATGTTTACCGATCATTAACCGTTGACTGACAAGCAGGAAAAGGAGCTTCAGTTTACCCGTCCGGGAGGCTTTGACACACTTTCCGCACTCTGTGTCCACGGACAGCTGTAGGCTTGTACCGGTTAATGTTCTGTACATTGTCGGACACATGTAGCCACTTTCCTGAAACTGCTTGCAGGACTGACACAAGTCCACAGCGGCCCGCGGCGTGTATGTCCGAGCCTGTCTCCAGCACCTCCACCTGCAGGTTGTTGCAGCTGTGTGTCTGCCTGTCTCGGACGGCCGATTTAACTCGCCGGTCCTGCTCTATATAGTTACGTGCGTCACGTGGAGGAGATATGTAAGGGTTATGCATTAACACTAAATCACCTTTAAGTCTGCAAAAGAAGGCATTACTTTCCATTAAATTCTTAATGGAAATGGAAATGTTTCAACTGCTTTAAGCATTTTAAGGCGAGCATACGTTGAGTCCATTATGACAGAAAATTCCATAATCAATTTAAGATAATGTTAGATTTATATTCAGAAAGCCGCTCTTCATCAAGACTCTGTGAGCACTGAATTAAAGAGAATTAAGAGAAGCCAGTGTGACATTTAGGGAGATAAATTAGACGGGCGACACATCCGTGCCCACTATCTTACGTCTCAGTGCACTAATTTGTAGGGCTTAATGGCTTCCTGTGAAAACACATCCTCCCATTCATTAAAGTCGAGCAAGAATTTCAAGCCTTAATGTGGTCGTAAGGATTGAGGGGTCCTAGTCCTTTGGGAGTCTCAATTTACCCACCCATTGGCAGAAATGATGTAGCATCCTAAGATCATCAGTTAGAGTGTGAGTGTGTGTGTGTGTGTGTGTGTGTGTGTGTGTGTGATTATCATAAAAGCTTGCGCTGATTTTGATTTGGAACAAATGATATTTAATCAGAAACAATTGATTCTGAAAGTCTTTAGACCAACTGTCAGTTGTTCAGCTGGAGTTGAGGACTTCATTCAGTGTTACTCTGTAAGTAGAGCCTGATAAAGACTATGGGATTTAGAGAGAAAACTGAACAGAAACAGTGAATAAAATGTGTGTTGTCAGAGACCTCCATTTCTCATGCCAAATGGTGGTTTTGGTTCTTGTATTATTTCCTGCCTCCAATTACTAAGCGTGTGAAACTGTGACAGTCCACGTTCAACAAATAAATGTGTGTGTTCGGAGTTCATTGTACCTTAAAGACCTTGATGGGATCGGCCCAGTCAGTGTCGGAGTTCTGCCACGGTTTGTGATCGGCCAAGCTCTCCGCAAACACGTCCAGATAGAAAATGGCGTAGTTTTCTGGGTCCTGGATCTCGCTCTGAAACAGTTTCATGATGTTCAGGAAAGTCTCGAGGGGCCCGCAGATGTATACAACTGCAGACAGAACAAAAAAACAAAAACGAAAAAAAAACATTGTTTATCTCAAGCACTCACTTGTTTCTTTAAAATGTTGCTTTTTAGACAGTCAAGAGTCTCTGGATTCAAGTTGGATTTTTTTTTCATTCTCGTGCATTGTTTTGTCTTCTTTCTGATCCACTCAAGATAAACATTGAAACAAGTTTGTATTAGAATCAGGCTGAAATATTTGTATAACAGAGTTACTTACTTTAAGGAAAGAAGACTTTTTGGTCTCAATATTAAACAAAATTGCTGAATAGGATGGATCTATTTTGCAGTGTAAGAAGTGAAAGTAATGCTCTCCGTGTAAAGCCGAGGGCCACATTTACACCAACGGACTTAACACACTGTTCTGATTTAGCCATTTGGTATCAACCGCCTCTGACACGTACAAGCTACTTAAACATTCTCGAGTGGGGTATTGTTTTTGACATATTGTTTGTGGTAGAACAAAACGTGAACATGTCTTAAGCTTTTGTTAACCAACTGACCTTGTTACAGGCATCTAACCAAAAACCTATTGACTTTGAGACGAGTTAGTTGAAATATTATAATTTTGTGTTATGTGCAGGGTGCTATAAGACATTCAGAGCTGCACATTTACTGTAGCTGGACTGACCAATATTGTGTGTTAAAACCAGAGTCGAGTCCTATATTTTCCACTGTTTTTTGTAGTCACACATTGAAATCAACAGCAAAACACGAGTAGTGGATTGATTGAGTCCAAATATTTACCTCAAGTGACTTTTGACTGTCTATATACTTACTGCTATCACAATATATATATATATATATATATACTACCGGTCAAAAGTTTGGGGTCACTTAGAAATTTCCATTCCACTCCATTCCAGACAGAATACCAGCTGAGATCAGTTGCATTGTTTTTTTTAATCAGGGCAGCAGTTTTCAGATTACATTATGTGCTTACATAATTGCAAAAGGTTTCTCGACTGTTGTAGAAAGAAGTGTCTTCAGTGAGAAGTGTTGATTATCAGCAACCATTCATCCAATGTTCCAAAGGCACATTCTGTTTACTAATCAGATATCATTTTAAAAGGCTAACTGAGAAAACATTGGAGAACCCTTTTGCAATTATGTAAGCACATATGTAATCATAATGTAACATAATGTAATCTGAAAACTGCTGCCCTGGTTAAAAAAAACAATG
Source organism: Sander vitreus (assembly GCF_031162955.1). Taxonomy (NCBI): domain Eukaryota; kingdom Metazoa; phylum Chordata; class Actinopteri; order Perciformes; family Percidae; genus Sander; species Sander vitreus. The sequence goes on along the minus strand of NC_135870.1, from coordinate 24,051,648 downwards.
CTATATGCTATAGCTATATACATATTAGGGCTGCAGCTATCGATTATTTTAGTAATTGAGTATTCTACCGATTATTCCATCGATTAATCGGATAAGAAACACTTTTGTTTTATTGAAGAGCAATAATAAACAATAGTTTGGTTTAATTTTCGGAGAAAGCAACAGTTATTGCCTACATTGCTTACAATATCATCTCTCAAAAAACTAAACATTAAGTGCATTTATGTGCCATATTACGTTGTTTTTAAAGAAAACATTTTCTGAAATGCAATAACAACCTCAAACTAAGGCATACATTAAACATACAAATATTACCTTAGGTTGTGTAACTTAACTTTCAGAACTACAAGTTTCAACCTGAGACTGATCTGTATATAGGCTTATAAGTGTATATATAAGTTACACATAACCTATTTTCATTTATATATTTGATTACAATGCTACACAGATCTGTTACACTTATGCTAGTAGATTGTTGATCAGCTGTTTCTCCGTCAAGAGAGAGAGTGGTGCGCAAATCAGCTGTTTTTCCGAAGGGATGGTCAACAAGTCGGCTCTTTAGATCAAATTGTGGTCACCACTACGTACAGTCATGTGAAAAAATTAGGACACCCATGCTAAAGTTGACTAAAAAGAGGAATAAAAAAATCATCTTTTGCAAATTGATCTTAATGCCTTAATAAAAAAAATGAGGATCTTTAAGGACACCAATTTTCAATTTACAATCATAAATAAATAAATGTTCTTCCTTAAAATACAGGGGGCATAAGTAAGTACACCCCTATGTTAAATTGCCATAGAGACAGGCAGATCTTTATTTTTAAAGGCCTTTTAAAGGGGTACTTTCCATAAAATCATCTCTCAATGCAAATCAAACCAGCTGTTAGGCTAACTGAAATAAAACCATGCCAATCTCTAGGTATGGTGAAGGGTATGTGATGATGTGGGGCTATTTTAATTCCAAAGGCCAAGGGAACTTTATCAGGATCATAGTATCCTGGATCCATGAAATAACTGGCCTTTAGAAATAAAAATCGGCCTGCCTCTATGGGAATTTAACACGTCTTTGATTTTGCTAGTTGTTGTGTTTGGTGTAGTTTCATCTTCCATACGACTCTGATTTACTTTTGTCGGGTCCGCTTCGTGGAATGGATGATTAAGTTAGACTCGATGTTTTCTGTCGAGATGCTGAAGCATTGACGTCCTGCCATTATTGTGGTAAGCTAGTTCGATTTTGCAGTAGACACACTGTACAGAGTTTTCATTTTAATTACATTTGAACTGATTCCAAACTTTGCACATTTTCTGTCGTTTTCTCCAGCCTGTCTCTTCTCTTAGCCCCTCACTATTTACTCTCTCTTTCTTCATTTTGTAAAGTGCGCCGTCACTTTCATGGCATGTGTCGCCAGCAGCGTCAGACCGGTGTGCGACAGTAATAGTCATTTGTGCGGAAACACTGAACGATACAACATTTGTAACATTGTTTAAACGAAGCTTCGAGGCAAATCATTTTGCATCGAGGATTTTTAGTAATCGAATTATTCGAGTTACTCGAGGAATGGTTTCAGCCCTAATACATATATATATATATATATAGTTGCCGCATATTTCAACGAAGAAGACAAAATGAAGACAGAAGTCATTCAAAGATGAGTCAGGGGACTTCTTACAGTGGAAACAACCAATATGATTCAAACAAGACTATCCTCCCAAGAAAAGCAACAGCATCAGTCTTTTCAGCAAATGTCCAAACAAATAACACGTTTATGTTAAAAGTGCCAAAGCCCTCAAGCAGTTTGTAGGAATTATGAGGAGACAATCTGGGTGGATGATGGGTCAACAAAACACTGGACTTTAATACGGGACAGCGCTGTACGTATCCTGTTCCCAACTTACATCACCGATGCTTTTCTTTTAACTATGAGCATGGTCGTTCCCTGGCCGTAAACAAGTCAGGATTATTGCAAGCATGACAACAAAAGCCCTTTAACCAAGCAGATATTTTAACTCAACCTTTCCGACACACCAAGTTGTTTTGTGCCTAAACCAAAAGGCAATGTTGTCTTTGTAGTGGCGTCAGATCAGTACTATTGCTACTACTGCCAATACCCAAGTTTCAGCGACAATATGAAAGCAATTATTCTTCCATCATAGGAATGTTTAAAAATAAAGCTTCAACTAACGGTTAGTTTCATTGTCGATTTTTCTTTTCTCGATTAATCGATTAGTTTATTTTGGTCCATAAAATGTCAGAAAATGGTGACAAATCTTGATCGATCAAAGCCCAACACGACGTCCTCAGATCAGATGTCTTGTTTTGTCCACAACTCAAAGATATTTAGTTTACTGTAACAGAGGAGTGAAGAAACTAGAACATATTTACATTTAAGAAGCTGCAATCAGAAATTTAGTTTTTCACAAAATATGACTCTGATTAATCAATTATAAAAAAAATAGTTGACAACTAATGGATGCAGCTCTATGTTAAAATACTACAAAAAACCTTTTTGTCCGTTCAACAAAAGAAGTCAAAATTCTCAAATGTTATATGAAAAACACAAGTTGCTGTACAAGAACAACTTTTGCTACTTTGCAGTGAGTTTCAGTGCCCATGCCTTCTAAAACACAAATAGAAAATTAGACATTTTAGCTTTAGACTCAGTGAGCAGGTAGACAGGGTCTTGCTCAAAGACACTGCAACACTTCACTGTTTGCCGTTGCAGGAATTGAACTCGAGACCTCTGTTACAGGCTCTGATGGTGTGTCTACCCACTACCTTCACCCTGCCACCTACACCCTCCCGCCACTGAGTCATGAACAAAAAAAAAAAGAAAACGTAGCATTATTTCCATTCGCAGCGCAAGTCAGTTGCAAGGCAGTCCTCCCAGTTAACAGACATTTCCTCATGTAGACCAAAGTCGGCTGCTGCTGCACAGACCCCAATTCTCATCTCTTCCAACATGGTTCACCACGCCAAGGAGCCCTGCTGTCTCCTGGACGGCTCCCAAAATAAATGTGCTACACAGCCGGGGGAAAATGTCCTCCTGTGTTGTAGCAGTCGCAGAGGCTTTACCTCACACAAAAGCACATTAAATTGTTTGGTACAAGTTGTTCCACTTCACAGACTCCAGGATGGCAATTAGCCCTGCGCCTGCACAAAGTATCCTTCTACACAAAGTATGCTTCTTATATAATATAGCCTTTTATTAAATCCCATATTAATGTTTTCATAAGACATGCTAGATTGAGGAATTTCACATATTCAAGTCTAACTTTTACCTGCATTAAGTAGGCAGTGTTTCCAATAGGGCTGGGCAATATATCGCTATTATATCGATATTGTGATATGAGACTAGATATCGTCTTAGATTTTGGATAACGTAATATCGTGATATGACATAAGTGTTGTCTTTTCCTGGCTTTAAAGTCTGCATTATAGTGAAGTGATGTACTTTTCTGAACTTACCAGACTGTTCTAGCTGTTCTATTATTTGCCTTTTCCCTACTTAGACATTATGTCCACATTATTGATGATTATTTATCTGAAATCTAAGTGTGAAGATATTTTGTGAAAGCACCAATTGTCAACCCTAGAATATCGCCGCAATATCAACATCGAGGTATTTGGTCAAGAATATTGTGATATCTGATTTTCTCCCTATCGCCCAGCCCTAGTTTCCAGTACTGGTTTGTTTTTGTCTGATTTGGCAAGATATCTCAAAAACATGTCGACAGATTTCAACGGTTGAGCCAAAGAACAAGAAATTCGTTTTTTTCATGCAGTTCCAGGAATTGTTTTTTTAAAGATTTCTCAACATTGCAAGACAGAAAATTCACTTTCTTTTTTTTCATAATCTACCACTCAAAAAATGGCATATTTTGGGGCAGCCTCTAGCTCCAGCGACCCGGGTTCGAATCCGACCTGAGGCCCTTTGCTGCATGTCATTTCCCCCCCCCCCCTCTCTGTCTCCCATTTCCTCTCTCTTCAGCTGTTCTAATAAGGCCTAAAAAATATCTTTGAAAAAGAAATTGGCATATTTTGTACATCCTGTAATTTTCTGTCCCGATGTGTATTTTGATGTTGACCCAGATCTGCATAATAAGCATCTTCTATAATTAAAATAACACTTAGAATAACGTGCATAGATGAAGGAACTGTGAGCTCTCCGAGTGCTTTCTCCTTGATAACAATGCAGTCTGCCATGTTTCAAGATAATGACACTCCAGAAACTGTGCCAAGGACAACAATGTGATAAAACATTATCTCACCTCATTAGAAAGAAAACAACTGAGAGCTGAATAACAGACCATATCGTTAAGAGGGATTTTTTTTCAGCGTTCCGCAATTGTTTTGTGATAAATTGTATTGTGGATATTCCACTAGACCATAGCTAATACTTGTTTCTGATAGGTTGTTAATGTTATAATCCTTGTAGTTGTATCAAACTCAAATCGTATGAGTCGAATAAGAATTTCTTTAGCCGAGGACAGCCCTAGTGCAATCTACACTTAGCTGCTTATTTGGTACACCTGCAGTCTAATACAACAGTCCTGCAATAACTCCTTCCTTTAGGAATGTAACAATGTTTACCCTCCTCAGCATACATGGGGTGACCACATTTGAGAAACACCTCTAAGTATAACACAATACAATTCAGCAGCAGCACAAACTACATCCTCCAAAACTGAGTAAGTGTCATGAAACAAGGCAAAAAAAAGATGGACGAACTAGCAAGTTAATGACACTGGATTATGTAAAGTTTTGAAAGCAAGCTGATATGTAATGGGAACGGCAGAGTTTTCCACACGTTTTAAGAAAAGCTAGATAATCACGTCATCAAGTGCAAGCCAATTACTGCAACGTGTTTTTGTCACCTTCTCGATTGGATTGTTCTGAACTTTTAAGATTCCTTGAAGTACACAGAAGCACTACCTGAGCGTTAGTGTAAATAGAGTCTTTTCATCAGTCACCGGGAGCTACAAACCACTGGCATCTAGTTGAATACTTTATTTCCACTCATACAGCTGAAATGTTCCCTCTTGTGTGCCAATAATGGACTAAAAAGCATCAAGGTGAGAGTGTCATCGAGGCCGGGCAATGATGGGAGCCGGAATATACTGCCAGTGTTCCGAGGGCTTAAAGGGTCAGACAGCCATACTATTTGGGTTTTATCTACTAGGTTTTTAGATTATGCCTCCACCCCAATATGATGCAGGTGGATGTAATTTCACTTGTGATGCTCACTGCATAAAAAAAAATGACATTTAATAAAGATCAACAGTAACATGTCTTCTCAGAAACAATGTCACTATTGCTCCCATCCACATAATGCACTGTGAACAGGGTTTATAGGGACACTGGGCTAGAGTGCTATTGTGAAAATGAAAATTCCTCAAACTGGAGACAATGAGATAATAATGAAATAGATTTTCAGATCAGCTGAAGGGTTACGTTCTGCTCTACAGGATAAGTAAACACGGATATGTCTGAAATGGATTGTGGCATCAACTTCAACTTTGACTTTCTAAAATGTTGACATTTTGGAGAATACAGCCGTATTCTACGGATTAACTGGTTAGGGGGGCCCTGTTGACCCCCAGCCACCACCTACCATCCACTACGCTTTATGTACGTATGTACATCGCCAAATTCCCATTAAAGGATAGGTTCACATTTTTCAAGTCTATCTTAATACAATACATATTTACATTAAAAGAGTTATTGGTTGTTGTAAAGTCCAACGTTACAGTCATTTTAGTGCACAATGTTCTGGTTCTGAGTTCTGACAGGGTTTCCTTGCCGAGCCAAAGCAGTTACCTTTTTCCCACGGTTCCAGAAATAAAACAATTTAAGAGTTATTTGTAAGTGGACTTTTCCTGTATAACAGGGTCAATCCCATTCATAACCAGCCAATTTTTCTGTTGCCATTTTTCTGTCTCGGAAACAATCTTAATCCCGCCTAGAAAACTCCGATTGGCTTGATTGTTTTAAGCACCTCTAGAGGCGTGGCTCTAGCAATGTCAATGTCGGTCATTTGACGGATTGACAGGAAATTTCCTAGCCCCAGAGGATGAATCTGGAGATCACCTGACTTTACCTCTAGCGCAATTAAACAATTTGCATTGTGGGACACAGTAGATGAGGTAGACTGGTCCGATGCATACTGGAGATTTATTCCGAATTAGTCCAACGTCCGGGTATTTTTGGCATACTGAAAATGTTGCTTTTGTTTGCATATTGCATACGACATGCTACCTTTTGGCCAAAACAGTACTTACTGCTAATAGAGTATGCGGCTTCGAAAACGGCCTCAGTCTTGTTTAATTAGCACAACGCCCGAGCCATTTGGCAGTGATTTAGAGGCCTGGATCCTCAACGAGACAGTACGTAATAATAATGTAGGACCTGCCTTAGTTGATATTGTACTGGTGTAAATTCCCTTACAAAGGAGCAATTAATCAAACTACTAAAAAGCACTGACATGCAGAGAACCTCCCCAGAGGACCTGGACAGTCTGAGTGTTTGGTAATGAGCTTATCTAATGTTGAGTGAATGAATGTAAAATCAGTACAGTACTTGCAGCTGTCAGAAGGAGTCAAAAGAATGCCGTGGAGGAATACTACAGTCTCGCATAAGGGAAAATACTCAAGACAGGGTACTGAAAACTAGGTTGCGTCCCACATCTGCATTTTACAAGTATTACAATGAGTAACTTTAGGAATTAGAGGTGGGGTGGCAAGGGTGTTTGACGCTACAACAGCACGCAACTACTTGGTCAGCTGTCAAAGCTCCAATGAGAATTGGCATCAAATTAAAAGCCCCAGTTTTTCTTTTTCACCTCGGTTTAACCTGTGATTGTTTGAATCCTGCCGGCAGTCAGGCGACATTACAGAGCTGATAGCCCGGAGGTTATCTGCTGGGATAAAAGTGAGCTGAATGCCAAGCCAGGACAAGCCCTGACGAAACCATTTAGCTTCTGTGACCTCCGGCTCACCGCGGTAGCTCCATAATTCATTTGGGAAAGGGGTGGGTGTTTGGCGGCTTGCACCTTTCACCTCTTTCCCTGGCTGCTGCACCTCTCTTTAATTACCTTAACACTGTGTTTATTCCATTATTTGTTGATGCCGTTACTGTAACGACAGATTAAGCTGTTTCAAACTCTTGTTTGCTTCACAGTGCCAGAAAGCATACTATTCCAAGATTTCTGGTTGGAAGCAAACTTGGTTTCCAAGTATAAAACATTCATTGAAGTATAGAGAGATAAATATGTTTGCAACACACCTACGCACTATAGCTTAACATCAGGGTCAGCTATGCATTTCTGTATATTCATTCTAAAGAACACAAGCATTCAAATTTGAGAAAACATTAGATTGACATAATTGTGCGTAAAAAAACAAGCAAAGGTGAGAAGCACAATTACTCCAACTGACACATTGTATAGGGAAATATTGTATTTTTGTCTCGTTACTTTCACCTGGTGGTTGCAGTTACTAGCTTCCATAAATATAGCTGTTACGACATAATGACACAGTGACTTCAAAACATGATCTAAAGTGTTCCAGAGAACTATCTGAACCTGTACAGGAACACTTTCTCCAAATTAAAAGGTCAAAACACTACCCTTCCAAAACAACTCATACAAGTTGTTTTTTCTGATCTGACGTCACTGTTGTCAGTACCTTCCAAAACTCACAAATTACCATTAACAAAACATTCCTACATTAATATTAGTGATTCTGATATGACACAAAACTAATGCTAATGTTTTTCTTCTAAATAGTGGTTCAAATACCATTGATCATTGTCTAAAGATATGTCATTAATCAAAACAATTGTTGGTTTGACAGTTTGTGAAAATGAATACAAAACAAGAAATCTCATGTCTGTGTTTTACATACAGAGCTAGAGTAGGGACGTGATTAGCCTAGACTAGCATAAAGACTGGAAACACGGGGGAAACAGCTAGCCTGGGGCCTCTCTCCAAAGTTCAGAGATATGATTACTAACACGGCTGACGCTCACTACAATTGCCACGTTGTATCTTGTTTGCGTAATCTGTACACGAACAAAAAAAATGTAAATGACTACTTGCTGTTTTCGGGGGAGTTCCTGGAACTATCTCTTGACGAACAACAATTTCTCCATCAGACAAGTAGGCCTACTTCTAGCATCCCGGGCTACAGCACGGGTTGGCAGATACAGTCGCGAGCTGCGGGTGCTGTGTCGACAAAATTTGAGGACGCTGCACACTCTCACTGCACCTGGCTGTTGTTCATCAAGAAATAGTTCCAGTTTGTTTCTCCAGTCTTTATGCAAAGCTAAGCTAAATGCCTCCTTGCTCCAGCTCCATACTTAAAGTTACTTAGTTTGGATTTTTTGAAGTGGGGTTGTATGAAGTACTTATCCATAGTCAGTGTACTACCTACAGTAGATGGCGGTCAGCTCGCCCCCAGTTTGGAGAAGCCGGCACGAGAAGCATGGAATTGTGTGACTTTGGTGCAGCAAAATGTATTTTAGCCACCTAAAAAAAGGCCCACAACGATGCTGTCCGCTATATTTAGAATATTTTCACCACTTTACTTTGCCCATAGACATCCCTTTTTACAGGGGCCTAAGCCGTTATCTATGCACTCTTCAAAGCCACCAGACTCCTTTGACAGAAATAGTCATTTTACCTCACGAAACACAGGAGTTATTGGTCTACCGCTGCATCGATCGGTTAGTTTGTTTTTTGTTATCGTTGACTATTGGTGAATCCAAACTTACCCTTTAAACCACAAGAGTCACACAATAATAAACTAACTAACTGATCAATGCAGAGGTAGACCAACAACTCCTGTGTTATGTAAGGAAAAATGACTGTTTTTGTCAAAGGAGTCTGGTGGCTTTGACGAGAGCATAGATAACGGCTTCAGTTCCCCGTCAGAAAGGACTGTCTAAGGGCAAAATAAAGCGGTGAAAATAATCTAAATATAGCGTACACTTAAAGTGATATTGATTTTTTTTTTAAGTCGTCGTTTTTTTTTAGGTGGCTAAAATACATTTTGCCCATTTACTGGGGGCCCCGCCCACAGCTGTACATTGCTTAGCTTCCGTGTCTGCTTCTCCAAATTGGGAGCGTGCTGACCGCCATCTACTGTAGGTAACACACTGACTCTGGATATGTACCTCATACAACCCCACTTCAAAAAAATCTGGACTATCCCTTTAACACACAGACATGAGACTGATGTCAATCTTCTCATCTAACTGCAGGAAAGAAAACAAATGTATTCTTGCAAAATGGTAAACCACTGCTTGGATGAATTTTTAACATTTACAACTGCAATACTACTGAAAGAAAAAGATAAGTCAAAGGACTTTTTCACAACTTGGAAACCCAAAAGTTGTTCCTGTTAATGGCTTGTGTCTGATCTATAAAGCCATTGCTTACAACTAGGAAGAGGTACATTCATATGTCATTGTGCACGATTTGCCTCAGTTTTTACAAATGATACACTTGGTGGATTCATCAGATCTGGTATTCTTAGTTGATCTCTATCTCTCCTCATACACAAACACGTGCAGCTGCACGCACGCACAAGCCATAAGCCAGACTCTCAGTCACACAATTAACTTTTCACAAAAGCAGCAATGATGAAGTCAGTGCCTCCCAACGTTTCCAGTTAATTAAACTTAAGGCGAGAACAGTGACGAGTGATTTAACAGCCACTCTGTTGTGTGATTTACGCCTCATCAACAAAACAGCTCGGATGTTCATTTGTTAAAAACAAAAGTACTGTTTTGCAATGTGATCAAATATTTCAAAATGAGTTCTATGAACCATATAGTTCCCCTCCTTTCATTCCCCCTTAAGTAATGGGAAATCGCGTTATTCCACAGTGCTGACAGACAGCATCATATATATTCTGTCTCATCTTGTTCCAGCTCCTCATCAAAGCTATATGTTGTTTCCACTGAGTGAAATAGTCAAACCCAAGACTCCATGTTTCTATGGCTGCATCATTCCATCAAATATTAATATTTTAGATGTCTTTTTATGATGTAATTTTACACACATTTTCCCCCAATGCATCCTGACATGCTTGGTATCTTTGGAAACATGGCCATCTCCACTAGAAATTAAAAAGTAAAACTGTGGATTTGAATAAAGTTTGGCTTCCCAGCGTGAGGTTATACTAAATAAACTCCTTTTGGATTTTCCTAACAAGTGAACACCGGCAGAAAACGCATGGGTAAGGTGAAGCACACATGCATGTTTAGGCTGAGAGGGCACCCATTTGATCACAGTCTCTCTCTCTCTCTCTCTCTCTTTGTCTGTAAAGAGCGCAGGTGGTGGTCCTCTGCAGGCAATAAACCAGCAGACTGCCTACAGCCTAAACATTCCTCTGTAACAACTCCGGAATAAACAGGCTTTCCCCTGCACCTATTCCAGTCCACCTCTGTTTGTATGCTGCTGGGAGAAACTGCACTGTGACCTCTCTCAATAGGAGCAGAATCTCCCATTACAGCCTTTCTTAAAACACCTCAAATCTATGCTCTAAATTACATTGTTTTCCTCCCTGGCAGCTTAATGCACAGCTACCTCCAGGCATGACATACATCATCCAGTTAAAAGGAATATTCTTTTCCATCTGCTGACATTATCTTTACAGTAACCAGCTGGCGTTCTGCTCTCTTTCGAGATATTTACAACGTACACTTCAAAAACAAACCGGGGGAAAACTATAAGATGAGTTGTTTGTTTCATCTGGGTTTTTGGAGGTGATATCTATGTAGGCAGGTTTTGTTGTTTGAACACCACAGTTTGTAAAATGGCAGGCAATGCGTTTATTCCCCGGATTTAAAAACTTGAAATCACAATGTAAATCACACTTTTTGTTTTCCCTTTCAGCATTAACTTACTTCTCCCGCGCTCCTTCATGAAACTAATCAGATCCTTGTAGTACTTGTAGTCGTCCTCGTAAGGCTGGGCCTCCACCGTGATGTTCATCGCGTCCTTCAGGTTCAGATAGATGCCCTCCGACAGAAAGTAGTGCGGCCGGTCGTCCTGCCGCAGGTCGTGGTAGATCACCATGGCCCGGGACGTCCAGTTGAAGTGCGTGTGCAGCACGTTGGCGAACTCCCCCAGCTTGGTGGTGGTGGGCCCGCTGCGCACGATGGTCCGGTACTCATCCCGCTTGTCGAAGCCGTACGCGGGTCCTCCGGCGGTGATCAGCGGGAGTTTCCAGTGGGACGCGAAACGCCCCACGGATGCGAGCGGGTACACGCACCCGGGTCCGAAGAAAGCGTCCGGGCGGAGGTAAAGCTTGGCGTCCACGGCCACGACCTGCGCCCGGCTCTCCGCGCACGAGCCAGCGATCGGGTCCTCGGTGCTGTAGTTGAGGATGTTGATGTAGCGGCCGAGCAGCAGCCCGTATTTGCTGTGGAGGTCCTCGTGCGCCATGAGGATGGCCGGGAGGACGCGCGGCAGAGCCCATGGGTACTTGTGGTGGTTGTCCGGGAGCATCACCGCCACGGTGATGTTACCTGTGCAGCCGGGGAGCAGGCAGCAGGACAGCGCGGCGAGCAGAAAGTATCCCAGCGTGCCTCTGCATCCCATGTCGCGTCCCAGCCGCTCGGAAGTCCCAGAGAGGAAAGTAGGGCCACGGAGAGCGCACCGTTTGGAGAGGAGACACGGCCAGCTGTGGCACCGTGACACCACACCATAAGTATCTGTCTCCCCCACCCGCGGTCTTCTTTTCTCTTTCTCAGATGTCAAACAAAGTCGTTAAAGGTATCATCCTGTTGTGCCAGCCCGGCGGTGCCATGCGTCTCCACTGCGTAAATCCACGGTAAATGAAGTCCGTGTACTTCCCAAAGCGACTTCTCCAGCGCAGCGTGCTTTTCACACTGATGGTCTCTCGGAGAGTGATAACATCCATCCAGATGACTGCAACTTAAACCAGAGCAGATTTGTGCTCGGCATCCACACGTCACACACTGCAAGAAAAGTCCACATCCATTAATCAGCTGGCCATTGGGTTTACAATGAGGATTCCTCAGGTAAATATGTTACCTAATGTATTTAAAGTGAATTGAGATGATTTGGTGTATATCTGTGTTTATGTTATTATCAAATGAGAGATCTGGTGTATCACTCCTTGCATAATAAGGCAGATCCTGACTGACATATCTGTTTCTAAAAACAAACTCGCCCATGAAATCTGCTTCGGGAATAAGAGGAGCACGTGTTGACATGGAGCCAAGTTGTTCATGAAAAAAAGTGAGTTTAAATCAAAGCGCGACAGACTAAATTACACGTTAAAATATTCAATCGGCCTATTATTACTTTTTTTTTTTTTTTTTTTTACAGTGTATGAACACAGCTCTTGAAACGGGCGTGAGTCGCCCCCTGTCTTTCATTTCACAGAGTACAGTATGGGCCTGGCTCCATTACTGCTGAGCAATTGGGGATTATTTTAGGGGCCCACGCACGTGCGCACCTTTTAACGGATTTAATGTGTTTTTAGCAAGTGTGACCAGGTTGGATATGATACAGATTGTAGGTGTATCAGCTGCTATGTTATAATTTGGTGTCTGTCTGTTGATGGCGACGTAGGGGAGACCGGGATAGTTTTTTGGCATTTCTGTCTGTATCTTGGAGCTCTTTAAAGCCAGCGCGTTCAAAATGGAATACAAACTAGTAACATGTGTCTGCTTTTAAATAGTGTAGCTGATATCTCAGCAACCCAAACAGAAAATGCATGGTTTACTCTCAAACACAAGGAATTAACTGTTACAATTTACCCCATAGTCCAGGTTAGTTGTACCATGCCCTGGGGTGAAATGCAACATCATGAAATTAGGATAATAACAAAAACATGATATTAAAACTTGTATTCAACATTTAAATTACTTTTAACATCATATGATATTTGTGTGTGTATGGGTTTAGAGGCACCCCTAGGTCAGTCTCTTTTCCAAGACCGAAATTTAAAGAAAAAAAACATAAATACAACCAACATTTATATTTTCTAACACAGACTTGTAACAAGAGTCTTAGTTGAACTAACCCAGACTACTGTCGCCATAAACTAGCTTAATTTACAGCTAACGGCTAAAACATTAGCACTTATATTCAACATTTAAATTACTTTTAATATAATATTTGTGTGTGTATGGGTTTAGAGGCACCCCTCGGTCAGTGTCTTTACCAAGACCGAAATTTAAAGGAAAAAACATAAATACAACCAAAATTTAGCTTGGGGCAACATGGTTGTAACATTTTCTAACCGAGACTTGTAACAAGAGTCTTAGCTAGTTGAACTAACCCGACTATTGTCGCCATGAACTAGCTAGCTTAATTTACAGCTAACAGCTAAAACATTAGCACCAACAACCTGCATGAAAGATATCTAGCTACATAGACACCCAATAAACATGAATTAGGTTTGTTGAGTTTAACAACAAAGCCGGCAATGCCATCACAAAAATAAACGCGGTAATAAAATAATAATAATACTTTACCTAAAAATAGTTTTTTTCTTTCTAAAATGTGCAGTGTCGGTCACAGCGTGCTGCTTCTTCACACGTGTATTAAGCATGGATGGATGTAGCTATTAATTAAGAGAACGGTATTAAGGACTAAACCGAGCAACTTGTTCCTGATTGGAGAAATTGGACGTGTTACAACTGACCCGTGTTACAACCATAGACTGTAAAAAAGATATTAACAGTCTATGGTTACAACTATCTCCGGTCTCCCCTACATTGATTTATTCATTTGATTGAATCACATAACAGCAAATCAATCAAAGTGGCTGAACTGCTCCCCCTGCTGGCCGTGCCTTGGATTATGGCTAAGGGGGAAAGTTAAGCAAAAAAAAAAGATTAAACTTGTATCCATGATTGTGCTGTTATCTCATGTATTGTCTATATTACATTTTGTTTTTTAACCATACCAAGTCTCCCACCCAAAAGGGGTTTTGCTTATTCTTAGTTTACTTGAATGTTTGATCTTCACTGTGCATGTTTTAACTCTAGACATCTGTTTTCAAATCCATCAGTTAAAGATGTGAAGTTTCTCTTTGTGATTACAATTGGTTAAGAAGCCAATAGTGATCCATATGTAATTCTTTTTTTCTTTTTTTTTTTTTTAAGTATACCTAAAAAAAATACACACAATATTGTGTAAAAAAATATATCAGACACAAGTTGATAATCATAGCTGGGGGTAGACCTTTATGAACAAGTTCACAGTTGATCTCGGCATGCAGTGGCGGTTCTACATTGAATGGCGCCCTGGGCGAGACCCCCTTCGAGTGCCCCCCCCCCCCTCCAAAAGAAAATTAACTATTGCAATTACAACAGGAAACACACTTTTTAAGGTGCACAATCTCCACCTCCAACATTGCCAAAAGACAATGAACACAATTCGCCCGTGCCAAAAACCGCCACTGTCGGCACGTTTTATTTATTTCCTAAAAGCAGGGCTTTAAGTTTGAGTGAATGTGCCGAGCCTCCACTGAACCAAGCAGAGGTGATTCCAGCCAGTCTTCTCTTTTATTGGCCACCCCTCCAGCTGGCAGTTTCTGTTCCCCTCACTCACTGTTGGGACTCAAAAGAGTTGATGAGTTAGTTAAAGACGACAGTCTACAGTATAGTTAAGTGAGAGAGTGAAAGTGTTAATGGAATGTATGCCTCTGACGTTAAGACAATTATAAGATGTATTTATTTGATTAGGACAATGCAGATTAATCAACATTTCTGTAAATGCGGCAGTGTCAGCCAGATGGCAGGAAACCGGAGCACCCCCACAAAATGGGGAGAACATGCAAACTCCACACAGAAAGGCCCTGCCCGGACCAGGGATCAGCTCTGCCCAGTGGTGTAGTCTACTGATACGCAGGTATGCAGTATACCCACTTAGAAGGCTCCAGGATTTGCATACACCCAGTTAAAAATGCCCAATGACATGCAACAACATACTTTCCATTATAATTTTTGAAATATCATCTGTGTTTTTCATCTTCACATAGGTCTAATAAAAGGTATTTCGACTGTAAATTGGTGCGTAAAAGTGTGTCAGAATGCAGGAAATGAAGTTGTTGATGCGTAAAACTTCCCTGGGGGAGAACACCCAGACCCACCACTATGACCACCCAGACCCACCACTACTTATTTTACAAGTTAAGAATTTTGCACACAAAACACATGTAGCTTATAAAACACAATGTTTTATTATAAATTAAACTATCCAACGATGTCACAGCCTACAAGTCCAGCTGAAATGATTAGACCATTAAACACACAACTGTTTGGATGGTTTCCAGTTTGTAAACGTTTTTTAATACTTTTAAGTACATTTTCCTGATGATACTTACATACTTTTACTTAAGTAACGTTTTCCAATGCTGGACTTTTACTTGTAACAGAGTATTTTTACAGTGTGGTATTAGTACTTTAACTTAAAGTGCTCATATTATGCTCATTTTCAGGTTCATAATTGTATTTAGGGGTTGCACCAGAATAGGTTTATGTGGTTTAATTTCCAAAAAACACCATATTTTTGTTGTACTGCACATTGCTGCAGCTCCTCTTTTCACCCTGTGTGTTGAGTGAGGCATCTCACTTCTGTTCCATCTTTGTTGGGAGTCGCACATGCCAACCTAACCTAGGTAAGGACTACTACCAAGGGGGTAAGCGTCTGTCAACAACCCGTAGCTCCTATGGCGCCATTTTGATGCTACCAAGCCATCACCTCCCGTTAGCATTCCATTGACTGCCATTCATTTTGACGTCACTTTGACAGCGAATAACTTTACATCTGAAGCGTTTAAAGACTTTATTTGTCCATTGTTTATTTCTAAAGAAACACGATAATGTCTAAAAGGCTCCATTACCTTGTATCTCACGTTATGGCTCCGTAGCAGACGTTTTTGTAAAAATAGGCTAACGATTGTGTCATAACCACGCGACTTACTGTCGCACAGTAGAGAAATTACCGTACAGTACAGGAGAAGCTCGCAGGCAGTTTCAACTTACATTAGCTGTTTAAGTTTAATTACTAATGTTAACTAGCATTTTAGTTAGCAATAATTAGCCTGTGCCTATATTATCTATATATAAGATTGGGAATGATTGAGATTTCTCTTGGCACAGCTACCAGAAGACTTCCAACTTTCAGACGCTCACGTCACATTTACTTCATCAAGCTCAGTTGGAGGCTGCGCAGTAACGCTCAGCCATCACCGGAAAAGTGCTTCTAATATCCTTCACTGGTCTCCGTCCAGAGCAACAGGATCTGTTGGTCCATTATATACACTGTCTGTGGTTAAGTACTACTAGCCAGTCAGAAGCAGAGTATGAGGGCGCGCCATGCTAGCAGCTAGGCGAGCATTACAACGTGTGTTACGAAGTGACGCACGTTCGTCACGGAAGTAAAGGCTGGACTACAATAGAGCCGTTTAGAGCAGTTTGTGAACAATGTTTTCTGTTGGAGATGGTAAGTCCCTTTGGGGCGGACTTTGGGCTTTTTCACTTTGTACACCTATAACGTTCACAAAAAAGATATATAACACGATAAAAGAAACGGGAAAAGCGAAAAAGCATAATATGAGCACTTTAAGTAAAGGATCTGAATACTTCTTCCACCACTGTGTAAAAGGACCTTTGGTCGTAATGGGCTTTTTTCACAGCAGACATTTTGACTTGTCATAGCAGGAAAAGCACAGGTGTGACTAATAGCACTAACGATGGAATTCAGTCATCATTAATTGTATTATTCACACCTGCGCTTTCCCAACTGTGACATGTCAGAATGTCTTATTTGAAAAAGCCTATTACCTACAATATATTCTAATTCTATTATAATTCCAGGCAACTAAAATGTGTTTTGCCTAGAGATGTTCCGATACGCATATCAGTATCGGGAAAAGCCTCCGATACTGCCTAAAATGCTGGTATCGTTATTGAAAAGTACTGGAGTTTATGCACAGATCCAATACCTGAAGAAAATCTACTTTAAGGTTGTTTACTTTATTTATGTTCTTTTTCTGTTATGACTGACTGTCAAACTGGATAATTAAATGAAGTAGGATGGGATGTTTGTGAGATGTGATAGGACATGCCTGCAGCATTCAGTGACGTGTAGAGAATTTAAAAAGCACCGTGTGTGTGTGTGTGTGTGTGTGTGTGTGTGTGCCTGGATGCTGCTGACTGCTGCTTGTAGATGTTCTTTTTCTGTCCAGCTGTGGTCCAGCTGTGATCGCCTCCACCCACACAGCAGCACCTTGAACCAGACATTAATGACTCATCGTATTAGAGCTTTTCTTGAACGCTTCTGATGTCAGCAGTCAGGGGGGCTTCACACTGCAAAAGCATCCGCTTTATAAGTGCTTTACTTTAGAAATGAGTCATTTTACCGTCATCAACACTGAAATAGCCCACCATCCATCTATCTGCAGCATACAGAAAACAATACCTCATAAAAACAGAAAAATGGGGGAGCCTCTAGCTCACCCAGTAAGAGCGTGTGCCCCATGTAGGCTGAGTCCTCTGCAGCGGCCCGGGTTCAAATCCATCCTACAGCCCCTCTTTCTCTCCCCCTTTCCTGTCTATCCACTGTCACTATCGAATAAAGGGAAAAGCCCCAAAAAATAATCTTAGAAAAATAATACTAAATAATAATACAAACATGTAATTACACTTATTACTGTCAAAAGAAATTATTTTTTTTACACATTTATAACTTTTAAGATCTTGAGTTTCAGCACTGCACTTATTAAAATGTTTAATGCAGCAATTTGCACTTACTTTTTTTTTTTTTTACACTAAAATGTGATTACCTGCTACAATTTTATTAAATGCACTTACAACATAAATTTATCCTACTACAACTTAAATAATTAAATGCACCTGACTGTGTTATTTTCAAGCAATAAGTTATAATTAAGTGTATTTAAGTACACTATTTGTATGACTAGCAGACTACTATTCATACTTAAAGAACAAGAGGAATGTCCAGATGTAATGAGATTCAGGCTGTTAACACTGCCACTCTGTGATGTTGCCTAACAGACAGGAAGTGCAAAAAGCTTTTTTAACAGTGTTGGTAAAGTTGTTGAACAAAGTAAACAGGTGGCGTGTTTACTCACCATGTAGTCTCGCATTGCCAGACCTATCTCCACAGCTCTGTGGAGGAAGGTCCGGCTCCTCCACACACACACACACATTCTTTGATAGGCAAAAAAAAAAAAAAAACTCTGGGTTGTTTGCATTTCTTTTAAACCAATCACAATCGTCTTGGGCGGCGCTAAGCTCTGGACACAGCAACGGTGGCTCTGCAAAATAGTCTCAGGAAGGAACTTGTTTTGGTGGAAAATTTGCAACCTGCAAAAGAAAACGCCACATACAATGTTAAAAGAAATGAACTGTTGACACAATACGGTGACGTGAGCTAGTTAAATTAGCTGGATACATGGTTAAAAGTAATTTGCTCTTACCAGTGTATCGCTGTGTGAACTTCGTCCACAGCAATCTCCACCAATCGGTCCCAAAACGTCCCGGTTAGAGAGGAAATGCCGTAAACATATTATTTCTAAATCTTTACGATCATTCCCTGAAAGACCCAAGCAGGTCTGTCTTGTTGCACGATCCAATTTTCCTCAAAACTTTGCCACACACAAGTCTGTTGTTGAAGCGAATGGGTTTTGAGACCAGCAACACACAGTAGAGTGAAAAATGAGTGAAATACGGTGCCAGGCAATTACCGGAAATGTACTTCTGTTGATCCAAACTACTCACCATGTATCAACTGAATGATTATATTCCCTGTGGTCAATAAGCGCTTGTTAGGGGATGGTGGTGCTTAAGTTGAGTCAGCAGTCACATATATACAGTGCTAAGCATAACTGAATACACCCATGCTAAAGCTGACTAAAAAGAGGAATAAAAAAAAAAATCATATTTTGGCAATTGATCTTAATGCCTTAATTAAAAAAAAGAGGAAAAATACAACCTTTAAGGACACCAATTTTCTTTGTCAATGAATAATGTATCATAAATAAATAAATGGTCTTCCTTAAAATACAGGGGGCATAAGTATACACACCCCTATGTTAAATTCCCATAGAGGCAGGCAGATCTTTATTTTTAAAGGCCAGTTATTTCATGGATCCAGGATACTATGCATCCTGATATAGTTCCCTTGGCCTTTGGAATTAAAATAGCCCCCCATCATCACATACCCTTCACCATACCTAGAGATTGGCATGGGGTACTTTCCATAAAATCATCTCTCAATGCAAATCAAAACCAGCTATTAGGCTAACTGAAATAAAACCATGCCAATCTCTAGGTATGCATGGGTGTATTCACTTATGCTGAGCACTGTATCAGACAATTCTGTTCCAACAAGTCATACCAATATACATTCCATAATCACGTGTCAAAAAGAGATGACAGACTTCATTTAATGCTGATCCCAAAGACAAACAGGAGTCATTTCCTGCTACAAAACACCAACAAGATTGTCAGTTTTTTACATACTCAGTGGTCAGCTCCACGTTAGCCCTTCAAAAGATTAAACAGAAATAGAACATGGATACAGAACTTTTTTTGGATCACTTCTACAAATCAACCTAATACACAGATACACGTACATACTGATATTTGAATTGTTATCAAAACTGAACAGAAAAAGTGAAAGAAAGGCCTTTTTATCCATTTTAATCCGTTAGTGCTCTTTGTTAGCTTGAGTCAACAGCAGGTTTGTTCTGTCTGTAGGTCCGCCCGTCCTTTTTCTATTCTTTACTCCTTCAGCCAGCTGAGCAGCTGAGGTGTGTAGTAGGTGATGATGATGTCAGCACCTGCATCACAGAGCATGGAAACACTATATAGCATCAAGTCCGATTACATCAATAGCTGAGCTGAACAGATAACTGATTTATAGTGACAGAAACCTATAGTAACACATCACCATATTTGGGGAAAAAATTGTTTTATTGTACTATACATACTGATGTACTTAAGACAACCACGGACATTTACTTTAAATGTGCTCCAAGTCAAAATAAGTTAATTTCATATTTTTGAAATAATGAATAAATACTGTAGGTGTGTATCTGCAGGGATATGATAATTCACACAAACAAGTTACAAACAGGCTGGGTAGTGAACAACACGGTTAACGTGCTGCAGATCCTGTGTTCTTAGCCGAGCTGGACCAGAGAATATTTGGTTAAAACAGATCGGTGAGGCCGTCTTGCCCTCATTGTTCTCCGTGAAGTTTGCTTGAGGTGAAATGAAGCCGTGGAGTTGATTGTTTTGAAAGAAGGAAATAATGAGTGTAACAGGTGAACTAGCTTTAAAAAGTGTGTTGTAGTGGATAGAGACTTTAAAGTAGTAACAGTACGTGTACACTAAGGGCTTCAGTATGCTTCAAATGCAGTACTTGTTGAATCGTGTAACAGCTCCTAATGGCAGAATCGAGGGGATAACCTCCTTCCCCCCCCCACCCAATTCTTCACATAACGGTAACTACCTTTGTCTCGTTTTGTGTACAAAGGTGCTGCAGTAGCTAAGTCAGTAGGGAGTTGGGTCAAGTCCCCTTACGGAACAAAGTATGGTGGTGGACTGGTAGCTGGAGAGGTGCCAGTTCACCTCCTGGGCACTGCCAAGGTGCTCTTGACCCACAACTGCCCCCCCAACTGCTCGGGGCGCCTGTTCATGGGCAGCTCCCTCACTCTGACATCTCTCCACTCTATGTATAGGTACTGAGCATTTCAGGTCTGTGTGTAATGTGTATAATAATAACAACAACAGAGTGAAAACATTGTAATTTCCCTTGCGGGATTAATAAAGTATAAATTATTATTATTATTAATAAAAACAAAGGTCTTCAAAGAGAGGCTGTCCATTATCCTGTCTCTATTTAACACCACCACAGATATAAACTCTTTTTCCCTATAATACATAGTCAGACGACACGTTGTATGACCTAGTTCATTTCAAACATACTGAGGGTACCCAGCGGGAAAAATTCACTTTTTGTGCACCAGCCGAATGGCTAGTGAGCGTTCACATTTTACAAGCCACCATTGGGTTTTTTTTTGGCGGGTGAGTGAATTTAATCTACTAGCCACATGCATATTTTACCAGCATTTGGCTGGTGGATGGGGCTTATTTTGCACCCTGCTGAGACCTTAAGCTGACTTAATCTAAAACAGCAGCTACATGTGAAAACAAAAGAGGTGTTTCAGGATTTCAGAGACAAAGATACATTTTGAAATTTAGCCAATTTAGCGAGGACACGGCCTTTGTTCGGGGGATATGAGCGTTAAGCCCCCACCCCCTCCTCTTCCCTCCTCCCTCTCACCTGCCCTGCGGAAGGCGGTCATGGCCTCCATCACAGCGGCCCGCAGGTCGAACGCTCCGGCCTGGGCGCCATGCCACATCATGGCAAACTCCCCGGACACATTGTACACCGCCAGGGGGTGAGTGGGGAACTGAAGAGAACGCGGGAGGAAAATGAAAGATTAATCACATTATGGACACACTTCCTACAAAAAGGCACAATGATTATTTTTATTTATAAAATAAATAATAATTATAAGGTCAAATAAATTCCTGTATTGAATTTGTGATTATTTGGCTAAAGAGTTCTATTTCTTTCTATCTACCTTGCTGACACAACCACTAATGACGTCAAAAATATGCAAATGACCATATGACGTCATCTAGCGACTTTTAGCGACTTTTGGAGCTGGTGCTAGCGACTTTCATTGGAAAAGAGTTGGCAAAACTGCCTGTGGTGAGGAGCAGAGAGTTCGCCTGGAGTTCACTCAGAGTTGGAGTAATAGAGTCAACAATTACTAGATAGTAAAAGCATAGTGACCTTGTTATTTGTACACGCTGTGACTATACAAATCACAACATGTAAACAGGAACATGTTGGCGTTACTTTTGTCACTTATTCGGAGCAGCAGGCTAGTTGGAACCGGTTACCTCCAGGATCTGTGCTAGGCTAAGCTAGCGCTGGGGGCGTCAGACAGAGTTACAACACGCACGGAGATGAGAAGGGTATGTATGGACTTATCTAACTCTGGGGGATACGGGGAATAAGACAAAGTCCCAATAAGTCGGCGTGTTCCTTTAAGTGCGACTCCAGTCCGAGTCTCAGACTTGAGTCCCCATCTCTACCACCAACAGTGTCTAGACCCTAGGGGGAAATATCCTGAACTCACAGCATCACTTCCAGCCTAAATATACCACGTCATGATGGGGGCTAAGTGCCAAAAAATCTTTTTTATCAGTATTTAAGTGAAATACTAGAGTTGTTCACTCTAAATGAAGTCTCGCCTGATTGAACTCTGACAGCAACTGAGTTGTTTCCCAAAATGCCTAAGTGCAGCATTGTTCTATAGTGCTATAGTGCGTAGTTTCTGTCGCCCCCATGAGGAATTCTAAGTAATGACAACAAAACTGTCGGCGCGTCCAAATGATACAAGCCTTCAGTGACCGTGCACCCCCCAACGCCCCCTTCACACAGTTGCTCAGCTTCTCTATCATCTGATAGACGGAGGATTAAAAAAAACATGATGGACTCTTCAGAAGAGGTAATTATCTTCACTCGAGCTTCTACGCGGCAAAGTCACCGGACGTCACAACCTCCTGAACGTAGCC
Source organism: Sander vitreus (assembly GCF_031162955.1). Classification (NCBI taxonomy): domain Eukaryota; kingdom Metazoa; phylum Chordata; class Actinopteri; order Perciformes; family Percidae; genus Sander; species Sander vitreus. The sequence continues at coordinate 24,028,979 of NC_135870.1, read as the reverse complement.
ATGCTGAGAAATACAGAGAGAGTTGTGTGGAGCTGATAGTCTAAATTACCTTCGTAGCAACTCGTTCATAAATATCAAAAAGTTACGCACTAAAGCTTTAACTGAGTTAGTTACAGACCTTGTCTTTGACTTCTCTCACGATGTCCAGATACGGCAGACCCGGTTTCACCATCAGCATATCAGCTCCTTCTCTCACGTCTCGCTCCTGCAGCACACAACGGCAGTAAGATCTCCTGCAACCGCTTCAACACAACACCTGGAACCCAGCTGTACAACACGCACGTCGACTCACCACAGCTCGGATGGCGAGTCCTCTGGCTCCAGGAGGCAGCTGGTAGCAGCGTCTGTCCCCAAACGCAGGTTTGGACTGGGCAGCATCCCTGTGTACAAACCCAGCAGGAAGCATCAGTCTGTTCTCACTCCAAAGTGCTATTTCACTGATCTGTTTACACCTGATCCTGGAGCACTTACTTACCTGAAAGGACCATAATAACAAGAGGCAAACTTTGCACTGTAGCTCAGCACTGAAGCCTGGAGAAGATAGTAAAGAGACAAATGTTTTAGTTTTAAAAACATCTTGCTACATTTACATCCTTCTTTGCAATATACTATTTCTTTCTTATTGTCAACAAATCCCATGTAAAGACCAAAACCTACATTGAATGTATCCTACTAACAAATATTGTGTGTGTGTGTGTGTATTAGAGGTGTGAATCTTCACTGATCTCCCGATTAGATTACGATTATCATGTCAGCGATTCGATATCTCGATGCATCAAATACATTTTTCATAACATCAACATTCTGCAGTGCTCTAATACTAAATAAATTGGATACATAAAACTACAGCACTGAGCACATGGCTCTTCCTGAATGTGCAAAACATAACAGAATATGTAAACAGAAAGGTTGTTCGGCATACATTAAATTATAAACAGAAATAACCGATTATGGCCCGGCCGATTATCGATGCAGGGTCGTCCATGTCCACGATTCTATGCATCGATTATTTGATTAATCTCTAATGTGTATCCAAAGCCTGATATATCTTCTTCCTCTGTGCCATAGAGATGCATTTGCTGTCCTAAAACTTAAAAAACACATCAATGAGCCACACTGTTGCACTGGGTGACATGTTCCATTTTAATTAGTCTATCGCCACAGCGCTGTGTCAGCGCTGGAGTATGGTCTGGCTGCACGAGTTAACGTTTGGGGGATAAGGGCTTGTTTGTAATTCTTTAAACCAATCACGAACGCCCTGGGCGGCGCTAAGCCCCGGATGCAGCGACAGTGCCCCTGCAAAATAGATAGCAGAGATAGCGGAAGGGGAGGTACATTCGAGGCGTCCCTCCCAGAACTGTACATCCGGTTAGCCAGACTAATTTTGACTCATTCCCACATACACTGTTGCACCAAATGTGTATTGTAATCCGCAGCTGAAAATAGTCCCTAACAAATGCCCCATTTACTCCTGTTTGAGTAACCTTTGGTAAAAACTACAGTGCCCAGCTGTTTTAGGACATAACAAATAACTTTTTTGGTGTGTTCATAAAAGATTTACGTCTGCAACAGATTCACGAGCTGCAACGGACAGAGTAGGGAAGTCAGAACGTTTTGAAAAGACACGTTGTTGGTTTTCGTCTTTTGTATGGGATTTGTTGACTATGAGAAAAAATCTAGACCTCGATCTCGTTCTTTGAGGTGTTCTTGTTATTACAGTTTGTACATGGGATCTCCCGTCCTTTACCTTGTTTCCCAAACCATTAGATGTCAGGGCATGTTTGATGGCTCGGACTCTTCCATCCATCATATCAGAGGGAGCGATGATGTGACAGCCTGCAGAGCAACACATGACAACATGATCACCAATGTACTGTCATTATTGGATGGCATCAGCTTTCTTAAATTAGCCAAATTTAAAATGTGTGGTCTAAAAATACAGGAATCAGTCTCTCTCTTTTTTATTGTAAAATGTAACTACCGCTTATTGTTAAAGCCCCCACAAATCCTAGAGTACAAACAACATGGTTGCTCTGGCTCGAAAATGTTCTCCTTCTTAAAACTAGAGATGAGCCGATACCGATACCAGTATCGGCTCCGATACTGCCTAAAACGCTGGTTTTGGTATCGGGAAGTACTGGAGTTTATTTTTAACGATCCGATACCATGTAATAAAGCCCTAAAGAAAATCTATGTTAAGTAGTTTATTTATGTTCTTTTTCCGTTATAACTGACTGTCAAACTGCAGAATAAAAGAAAGTTGTGTGGCGTTCATTGTTTATTTTTGTTCATGTGTCACAAAGAATTTAACCTGAGCCAGACCGACAACAAAGATAGAAATAATATCACATCCATACAGAGATAGTAGTATACAGTTATTAAAACATAATAAACTATATAACACACTGGTATGGGATCGGTACTCGGTATCGGCCGATACGCAACTTCAGGTATCAGAATCGGTATCGGGAAGCAAAAAATGGTATCGGACCATCTCTACTTAAAACCCACTTAAAGGTGCTCTAAGCGATGTTGGGTGACGGCACTTCTTGTTGACGTTCAAAGTATTGTCAAACTAAACGGAGGCTAGCTCGCCTCTCTCTCCTCCTCATCCCGTCCCCTCCCCCTCCCTTCCGCGCACTAACCCCCCGACCCCCAACTCCTTCTTGTCGGTTATTGGCTGGAACACTGTTATGTTTGGTGGTGCAGGTTGGCGCAGTTTGTTTTTGTTGCGGTTTGTGGAACCTGGGCTGTCTACAGAGACCGCGTTTTTTTTTTTACAGTGTGTTCAGGGGACAGGCAGCTAGCGGACAGCGAGGAGATGTTTGCTGTATGACAAAAATATTGTAGCCTGAAAAACGGTTGACATTGCTTAGAGCCCCTTTAATTATACAAAGAATGTCTAAAAAGCTTATTTTCCACTTGCAACGTTTCTTTTCGAAAACGACATAGACCTGTCTGCGTCTCTATCACCTGATCTTGGTGAATGAAAACACGAGTGGATTAAGGCTCAATTAATACATACATACAAATAAAAATGGTGCATTCCTAACTTATATAGATCATTCAGATCGAATGGAGAGGCTCACTGAGGAGAAGGAAGAGGCACGCTTATTTCCTATTGTTTGTTACCAAAAAGAGAGACACTTAGAGAAACGGGTTTTACCAGCTCGGGCGTAGGCCAGCGCCACTTCTGCTAAGCGCAAACAGCTGGCGTCATTGTTCAGAGTACCGTCGTCGTTCAGGATACCTGCAGGAGAAAGAACAGAAAATAACATCAGTAATTAGCACGTTATTTCTGTCCGTCGCTGCTCTTTAAATGAAATAAAGACAAGGTAAATCTTGACTGCTAGAGCTGTAACAATTCCAAATGTTGCTGTACAATCAACTGTGTCAGAAATAATTGTGATTAACAATAGAATTGTCTCTTTCAGTCAAATTTAAAAAAAATATTAATTTGTCACTGTTATGTGACCCAGATAATGTAGTAACACAGGTCCACAACCTATGAAGAAAACAATGCCCCTTTATTATAATAAAACATCTTTACTCACTGTATCCCCCCTTTTTGTTGCTATGAACGTGTTTAGGGTCAAGTGCCAACAACTAACAATTGAAATAATAATCAAAATATATAGCCCGACTAATAATCACTTATGTAATTACAAGTTGGCATATCTTAACAAAATCAATGATTATCAGCAGTACGCTTTAAGACCTTAGCTTATGTTAACAAAGACACTGCGATAATGTTAAAAAATAATAATAATTATACAGGCCTACTGACCGCAGTGTCCGTGTGATGTGTAGGGACACAAGCAGACGTCGCACGCCACCAGCAGCTCAGGGAACAAGGACCTGATCTTCTTCACGGCCAGGACAGCCGGCGTGTCGTCTGTGTCGGCTCCTGAACCCCGGTCGTCCTAACGGGAGAAGCCCAGACCACGAGTAGTAGTGTTTCGTGTTAGTGTAAAGAGGAAAGGTTTTCTGCCGCTCGGAACATCTCAATCCAAAACTATGGGTTTATTATTTATCTGCTGCTAGTTCAGAGTGCCTCCACTCTTCTGAGAAGACTTTCCATAAGATGGTAGAACCTAGCTGCAAGGGATTAGTTCCATCCCATTCAGCCACGAGAGCATGAGAGGGGTCCAACACTGATGTTCTGGTAAGAACTCATTCTGTGTTGAGACTAAAAAATGCAATCCGGCGATTTTCTGCTTCGTTTTTTCTGCTTTCATTTTGCACCACAGGCAGATGCGTTTATCTGCCCCCCCCCCGCAGCAAACCGCCGCAGCCTAAACGCACTAACCCCATTCAAAATTTATGGAAAGACCTGCGTTTCTGCCGGACAGTCGGACGGCAAACGCAGCCTACGGCCTGGCTCCCAGTCAGTGTGAACGCAGCCTACGGCCTGGCTCCCAGTCAGTGTTCCAGTTCAGTTCAGGTCAGGGCTCTGCAGGCTAATCAAGTTTTTCTGCACCAAGGGGGCGAAATGTTTTGGACCGTGGACCGTATACAGAGAAGTATAAGAGGTCACAGTCCAAACAATAGTAAATGCGTAGTTTTCAACCATTAACGCTGCAAGAAGATCTGCGTTTTTAGACCATAAAACTCCATGTGCATAGAAAATTATGCTTTATTAGTTAGTTTATTGACCTTTCAGCATTATCACAGGTTCATAAAAACTATTGTCACTAAAAACACTAAATTATTTTGCTGTTAAAACATGATGCCAATAATAAATAGAGCACATCATTTAAAATAAACTAAAAGTTTGCCGTTACAATAAAGCATCAATACTTAGCGGACCACTACATTTAAAATAGACTAAGAGTTACAATTAAACCCAAGTTTATTGCAATTATCTAAGCTAATATCTCTGATCACAAATCTGAAATCTAAATTCTGCTGTCATTTAGGAGTCTGCATTAACAGGGGATCGGTGATCTACTGTGTATCTCTCAGTTTGTAACACTACTAAACAGTTTTTGTCATACAGTAGTTCATTGGTGTGCCCGCATATTACAAAAGAGTGTTTCTGTATCTGCTGCTCTTACATTTAATTAAAACTGATTCAATACTTTAAAGTTTTAATACAGTGCATGGCCTAAGCGCCAAATTAAAAGATTAGGGACCGTTCGGTATTTATGGAATGGACCACCGGAGGAAAATAGGGGAGGGTCATGTCTTTTTATTCTTTGCTGAGGGGAGGGTCAGCCAACATTTTTCAGTCCAATACAACTTTTGTATTCATGAAACGGCAACATTTCAAAGTGGCTTGTTTGGTGCATATTTTTCCATGTAGCTCTTAGTCTCGGCTCTCCTTCGCTACCAGATGGGTCTGACCCATGAGTTTGCTGGGGGGCAGGGGGAGCTGCCCCCTGGTGGCTGAAACGAATAACTGCATTGTTTAAAAAATGAGTGGAATAATTACGTCTGACATGATCAGATATTGTATAAATATCTTAAATAACACAAAACAACTAACTGGTGGTAGGTAATACATCTGATTTCATATACTGCTTTAGTAAAAAAAATATTACCTGGCTGACGATGGGAGCAGCAGGACGCAAAAAACGAAAGTTACTGTTGCACTAGTCTGGACATCTTACCGTGCCAAGGTTACAATAAAGGTTTCTTAAATGCCACATTTGATGTCAGCTTACTAATTGATTGCGGGTTTTGTGTAGATTTGGACTTTTATACGTTTATTCCACTTTGTTTAAACGGCGAAGTGGAGGAAGCCTAGTGACGAGTCCATAGCAACCAGTTTGTGTGTTGAATGTTACCCAGAGTGCCTTGCTGAGTGGTCTCAATGTTTTATTGTTTTATTTCATGTGAATACTAGTTTACTAGAGGAGTAACTTAGTATTTGAAGTAATGCAGTAAGTGTGCATTTAGTTTCCATGCTTATTGTGTTTCCACAACAATGTTAGTGAGTAAATCTACTGAAATGGCCACCACACCATAACAGAGGAGTGGGATGTGTAAGATGAGAATGTAGAGGTTTAGTCACGGCTGTTAAAAAACAATGGGGATCTGTATATATTTGCCAAGCGCAAACCAGTACAGAAGTTATAGATAAATTGCTGGGGGAGGGTCATGCCTTTTTTCCAAATCGTTTTGGAGGGTCATAGAAATTTTTTTACTGGCGAGGGGAGGGTCATGTCTTTTTTTAGCTAAAAGGTCCCAAAACTCCTCGGTGGCCCCTTAAATAAATAACGAACAGTCCCTTACAATGTGCAAATGTGTAAGTCTATTATTAAGATATAAAAACACAACAGGCAGAAATGAGAAAATATTGGTTTCTGTGGCAAGAGGTTAAGACAAAGATCATTTTAAAATAGGTATTTAGAGCAACAGCATGTTTCTGAAATTTTCGTCACTCACTCGCTATCTTCGGTCTCGCTATGTTCCCTGAGGTATAAATCATATAGTGCATCTTAGTAATATATTGTAAATTCATTATTTACAAAGTGGAAAGCCTTTTACTATTGCTGCAAGTTAAATTGACGGGGAAAGGGTGAATTAAAAAGCTGCACATTTGCCCATTTAACAAGAACTTGACACATGAAAAGACGTGTTAGATATATATGCAATAATAAAGGCCATAATAAAGGCAAATACGAGACTGCAAGCCCGTGTTTGTGTGTAACATGGGGTTTTTTTCCCCCACTCTTTTGGTTTTACATACCTTTTCTATTTTTGCAGGGACACCAAAAATCAGCACACATTTCAAGCCGTTCTCCACAAGTGGCCGCAACATGCCCTCCAGCTTGTTCACTCCGTATCTTTGGATGAGAATACATATAATATGAACATAACATCAAAACACAAAAAGGCCTTTCAGGGAATGCCTGAAATCACAATGAAAATGATGCTCCATATCAAGTTTTATTCAAGAAGAACCAAGTAGGCAACGAAAGCAACTTAAGATCTGAGGGAAATGATATCAATTATAAGCATTGGCACGACATTTCACATTTCTAACAGGAACTTCAAGAATCGTGTGCAGTTCAGTCCCTGTGTCTTGTAATTCAGAAGCACACAAAAAGTGCAGGCGGCTTTGCAGTTTGGTTTTGTTGTGAGAAGAATAAAGGTCTAACGGATTCTCTTCTTATCTTGGTCCAGGTCCAGTGTTTGGCTCTGGGTCCACCCTGCCTGCCTGCTTTTATCTGAAGACAACACCCTCAGTGGGTTCCCCGCTGCAGGATGATACTGTGTGTGTGTGTGTGTGTGTGTGTGTGTGTGTGTGTGCTGGTTTAACTATATTCGTGGCGTCCAAAAACCGGGAGTCCAGTATACTTGTGGGGTCCCGACAGCTTTATGGGGCCAAAATGCTGGACCCCACAAGTTTAAAGGGCTGTTTGAGGGTTAAGACTTGGTTTTAGGATTAGGGTTAGAATTAGGTTATGGTTAAGGTTAGGCATTAAAGTCTTGAACCTGATAGCTTGCAGTTATGGGATGGCTATGGCTATGATAGGATGTGTTGCTGTGACTCTTACCTGGCCTGTCCCGGCAGGCTGCCAATGGGCTCCACTGCATCTGCACTGTCTCTGTAGGAGAGAGTGACAAAGAGACCAAGATAGTCCATTTAAGTTTAACATCACAAATATTGTACTGTATTCCACTTCTCGTGGTGAAAGCATAGTCCATAGTTGTTGTTGCGGCATCAGTCAAACTCCTGTCGCCTGCACTTGTTTTTATTTGCCCTTTCATGTGATTGGAATTTGGATACATTTGTAGGAGACATTTCATTTACGTGATGAAGATGGGGTAGATGAGATTGTCAGGTCTCAGATCGGTGACGCAGGTCTGCCAGTATCGGAGTGTTGGGTGGAAATAGCCGCTGTGGAGGATGGACTCGGCTGGTGTCTGCATCTTGACTCTGAAACAGAGAGACCAGTAGTGTTTAGAACACAGACAGGAACACGGGAAACAGATCGGGTTCTGTTTTGACTTTAGACCTCGAGCGGAGTCAGAATACCGCTCTCACATTCTTGTGCTTCAGCTCAGCTCAGCTCAGCTCAGTCAGCGTTAACACTGAGCAGGCATGCGTGATGCTGCTTCTCCAAACAGCAGCTAGGCTCTGTCTCACTGCAGAGGAAGCAGGAGAAGCAGTAGCAGCAAAAACTGTCCTATCCTGTTAGTAGTGTCCTGTACACTGTCTGTCTGACTGTCCCGGGACAGTCATGGAGTCACAGGACAGTGTCTGGGAGTCACTGGACAGTGTACAGGACAGTGTCTGGGTGTCTGACTGTCCCGGGACAGTCATGGAAGTCACAGGACACTACTAACAGGACAGGACCGTTTTTGCTGCCATTGCTGCTTGCTGGGAAGCAGGCTGCAGCTTTTCAAACTCTATTAAATAGGGAACCTTAAATGGGCAATGTTTCACAAGGTTTTTTTCTCCATGCATCCGTACTATGACATAACTTTTTTTTACTTATGAATATATTTTAAGTAAGGGATCATATGGCTGCGCAATAATTCAATAATATAAATGATACGGTGTTGTGATATTGGGACCTGCAATGCTAACATGATCTGATTTGGGCCTTGCTGTAATTTCAATAAACAACAAAAAAAAGCAACTTTAAGATGACAAGCCATTTCTGATACACGGAGCTCGAGCTTTGACTAGACATAGGCTACTGTAACGTTACCTTAAAACACACTACTAAGAATGACTTCGTGTTTTTGCCTTTTCACATTTTTCACTGCCAGATTGGTTGTGTGCTATGTAACATTTAACCAGAGCACTAGAGCAGGCTAGGTTACTATTACAATATGTCATTTTTCACCTTGGCAGGGAAAATACCTTTATACCAACTGTGCAATGTACAGGGACGGTTATCGCCACGACCCACTGTTACTAATGTCACAAATCGGTGATATTACAATCCAGAAATGTGAATTAAAAACGGAATAAACGCCACATAAAGACAGTGTACTTACCTGTGAATACGAGAGCCTGCGCGACTTCTCCACACTTCGGTCAACTACAACTACACTGTTTCTTCTTTGGTTTTACCCGTCGTTCTGGGGCGACGTGATGGCGCACTACCGCCACCTACTGACTGGAGTCAGAGTTTATTTAAACCAACTATAGCGGCTATATTAAAAAAAAACACCCACATAGAAATTATTGTATTGTTGTTATATTAATGTAACCAAAAACATACAGCGTTTGGTGAGTATTACAGGTGGTACTCTTGAAACACAAACGGATAACAAAACTAAAAGTTGTCTTTTCGGCCACCGTACAATCCGGGTTTAATCTATCAGCAGAACTAGCAATACTCTTCAATGGGTAGAGCGCAGTCAGACCGCATATAAAGTAGTGACATGTTCCGATTCTACAGCTACAATCCAAAGTAAGAAAACAGGTCAATCAATTAATGTTGGGAGGTCAGAAACCAAATCAATAATTCGTCATTAAATAATGAGATCTTGGCTAGAACTCTGGAGTAATGACGATAAGGGTAGAGATTTTGTACCGCATGATATTTGTGGAAATATGCAAATACAGTTGGGGGAAAAAAGATAAGGGTAGAGATTATTTTAAAATACAAAAGTCTGTCAAAGTAAGAAGGCATAGAGGTGACTCAATGCTACTTTATACATGATGAAAAGGACAGCGTCAAATAAATGTGAGCCTTGTAACTGGAACTGTTGAACATGTCATGACAGGTTGTAGGGAGTTTATAGTTGAAAGGAATAGATTGCAGGACAGGGTGGTAGTTATGGGAGGGGAGTGGAGCATAAAGGGTTTTATTTAAATAAAACAGCTTTAATGGCCAGAATATAAATATATATATATTTTTTATGATTGTTTAAAGTCACGATATGACACACTCCGGTACAGCAGGTGGAGACATGCACCTTAAACATTGGTTTGTAGCCCGCCACTAAAACTGAAGAAGATAAAGAAGGGTTTTACTCTTCTCGCGATATTTCTCAGGAGGCAAAAGAAGAAGAAAAAGAAGCTACGATGCTAAAGGTTTGTTAGCCTTGTGTACTGACAGTTTCGCATCTAGCTGGATGGAGGAGAAAACGCCTCACTGTTATTAAGGTAAAGTAACGTGTGGTCACAGTCAAGTACATTTTGTGTAAGCCTATACGTCCGTTGTGCTAGTAATTAGATGGGCTCTATCATATCTGACTGTCTGTGGTTAGCTTACATTGTAGTGCAAGCATCGGCTACAGTCTGTATCATCGATGTCATTGTAACGTTAGGTCGACTTGATTTGTAACGTTAATGTTACACTGCGTGGCATTTAAACTCAATCTGCCTGTATACAGCTTTATAAGTCTGTATATTGAACTGACAGTGTGAGGAAATAATGGTATAAAGATAGCTTGGAATCACTCTAACGTTAGCTAGCTGTATACTCATTTAGAGAGATGTGATTTTGGGCCCTGTCTGCTCTACGTTACAGACAATGTGTGGGCGTATGCCTGTTCGTTTTCTTCATCGGTTCTGTCCGATGTGGCGCACTGTATCCTCTTTATTAATGTTGTGTTTTCTTTATCAAACAATAAGGAAGGGTTTCCAGACACTGGGAGCACTTCCTGCAGTCACCTCCCCTGTCATCCTCCTCAGAGTGGATTTGAAGATGTAGCCAAGAGTGAAGTGGATCATCTCTGCAGTCCCTCAGCATTCCTGCCCCAGGCATAGCCAGTGTCTTCTCACCGCCAGCCTAACTCTGGGGCACTTTGGCCCCTAACCAGGGCTGCCCAGCGCGTGACTCAGCCGTCCCCAGTCAGTCAGTCCGTCCCTGGTTTGAAGACCCTGCTGTCCTCAGCCATGCTGTTCTCCCTGAGGGAACTGGTCCAGTGGCTGGGCTTTGCCACCTTTGAACTCTTCCTCCACCTGCTAGCGTTGCTGGTCTTCAGCATGCTGGTTGCTCTGCGAGCTGACATGTTCACCCCTACGCTGAGCTGGTGGCTGGTGTTCGTCCCGCTGTTTGCCGCCGACGGCCTCAGCACCTACTTCACGGCCATTGTGTCGATCCGTCTTTACCAGGAGAACGAGAAGCGCCTCGCCGTGCTGCGGCTCCTCTGGGTGCTGACAGTGCTCAGCCTGAAGCTGGTGTGCGAGGTGCTGTTGTGCCAGAAGCTGGCGGAGCAGGAGCAAGCCAGAGACCTGTGGTTCGGCCTCATCGTCTCGCCGCTGTTCATCCTGCTGCAGCTGCTGATGATACGGGCGTGCCGCGTCAACTGAGGGGAGGCAGTTGACGGTTGTGCTTTCACATCACCGCAAAACACAGGAACATGGAGCGATCTTCCTCTGCCAATAGAGATTTAAAGCATAACAATAGTGTCATTTCTCTTTGGGCTCATTGCTACCTTTTCTTTTCTTTTTCTTTTTTTCTTCTTTTTTTTTTTTTTTTTTTAAATGCACATGTTCCAGGTCTCACCAGATTTGTGTACATTTGTGTTTCTAATAATTATTTATAAGTTCTAATGCAGTGTTTCTCTTCCCAGAAGAGTGGAGGCTGTTGGTTAGCTAGCAGTACCATTGATTTGGAATTAGATCAATCATACATGAGAATAATAAGGGTGAGCACGTACTTTTGGCCATGTAGTGTAAAAATTAGTTAAAAATAATCGATTCTCCAATTAAAATAAAAAAAAATGTTTGGGTGATCCGATATTGATTAATAAAATCCCCAAATCGATCTTTTAATATATGCATTTTCAGCATAGATGTGGGGAATCTTAATGTAAACATTAACCTGATGCATTATAAAAACATATTTGAGGGTTGCTTCTTGCTTGTACAATTTACAGCATAACTTCTCTGAGAATCTCTTTTTATCCAAGCAAAATTTAGCCTAGAAATCTAGACGCACACCTAGCGTCTAGGCACTCTCCGTTGGCTTGCGAGCTGGAAAAACCAAACTCTGGTCAGGCCAATCACATCGTGTATAGAGTCGGTAGGCGGGCTTATGGCTGCTGCTGCTGCTGCTGCTGGGAACAGCGGTCTTCTGGAAGACTTGGAGTTAAGCTTTTCTTTGAGAAAAGAACAAAGAACGGCACTGAAGTCATTCTTAAAAAAGGAAGATGTGTTCGGAGGTTTGACGACCGGATACGGCAAAAGTTGAATCTATCAACTTAGCTCCGCTACCATCTTCGTTGCTCTGCCTGGTTGTAGCGCTATCCTATTGCGTGCAGAGGGAATTTGAAAGACATCCGTTTATCCCGCCCCTCGGATTGAGCTCCGTCAATGGTGTGTTCCCAGACCCAACATCTTGATGTGGGTCTGGCTTGTCAGGCTAAGCAAAATTAGTATTGTAACTGAAATTTCCCTAACGTAATATTGAATCAAACGAGAAATGTAATTGAATCGGAATGGTTCCCATTGCTATAGTGATCCTTTAGTTGATTCCGAAGACTGAATGGAATCAAATTGTAACAATGAATACCAGTGAAGCCATTGTTTGTACCTGAGCCCCCTTTTCATCAGGGGGAATTATGGCTTTAAGTTTTTTTTTTGTTTTTTTTTAAGGTTTTTTTTGGGGGGGGGGGGGCTTTTCCGCCTTTAATGGACAGGACAGGTGAGAGAGGGGGAAGACATGCAGGAAATCGTCAGGTTGGAGTCGATCCCTGGACCTCTGCATCGAGCATAAACCTCTAAATATACATGCGCCTGCTCTACCCGCTGAGCCAACCCGGCCACAGGCTGTACGTTTTTGATACTTTTAGGAATACAAAGAGTCAAAGCAGTACATGTGTACTTGGGACATGGTGTGCCTTTTTCACATTGTGCAATCAATAGACAATGAGCCATGAGAAAAATGCATGCCAGAGTTATGTTTTAATGCACATGTGAACACAACACATGTACATTTAATAAACGGTTGACACAGAAAGGCTGTAATGCCCTAGGCACCTTTTTTGGCCAACTGTCATGGGGAACAGAGCTCTGCTCTTACTGCAACTATGTTGCTCTTTTTCCCCCCGTAGAAGAAGACATTGCTTGCCTGCACAATTTGATTAGGTTCATTACTACTATCATCATGTGTCTCACTTTGTTGCCTGTTACAGGGAGTGTTGTTTCCACAATTGTCAGCTTACAGTCTCACCCCATGTAAAAGAACTGAGTGGGATTATTTTTTTTTTCTTCCACAAGCAGTCAATTGTGAGCACACGTCTTCCCTGAATCTTGCCGTTTATTTGTACAATATGTAATGTATATATAATCTGAGCTTGATCATACCGTATGTACAGTATGTACTGCATGTATTTAAGGCCTCATTTTAAGGTAATTCCCAATGTGAAATGATGTGTAAGTAAGATGTATATGTTGATTCTGGTAAGGAATTCACCAAATTTTTTATTTATGTTCTTATTTTCTTGTTATGGCACCCTTATTGTCATCTGTGTATATACATGTAAATAAACCATCAACATTTATCCAATGCCGTCTAATGAATGTCTGGGTCTGAGTAAAGATAGCTCTGTGACTGGGCCTTGGTCCCCCCTGGCCACAAGGAGGTGCTGCTGGCCTTTAATATGGACGCGTATACCACAATGTAAAGGACCATACATCTATTATCTTTTTTCTGTTTCCTTCTTGTGTTTTACAGTCAATTCGACACTGGGTGAAAATCATACAGACATTCAATAAGATGCATCACACTGCATATCCAGTAGTTATATTAGGGTTCTGTGAACGATAAGCAGCAGTATTGGCTATTATTGCATGTGGACATGTTAAGTGATGGATTTGGATTTAGTCTAAAACCAATAGGTGGTCTTGCCAATGTCATGTTACACATTAAAACTGTCAAATTTTAAAATATTAGCCCCCCCCCCCAAAAAAAAAAAAAATGAGTAGGCCTATGTGTGACACTATGTAACGTGTATGTTGACGTCACCATTTAAATTCCCAGGAATATTACAGAGGGAGTGATTTATAGGTACACCATGCTGTGCTTTAATTTCTTTCAATCTAACTTTTACGAGCAGACAAAGGTAGGCTACATTTGGACTATGCATTTGATTATTTTTCTCTCTCTCTCCCCCCCTCCCCCTGTGCTCTATAAAGCCTTGCTGTTCTTAATTATGGCTCGGTGATACATTTTTGATGAGCGACAGTAATCGCTTGTAGTACCCAAGAATAGCCCTCTTAGTGCTGATTCATGTGCAGCAGGCTACTTGTCAGCTCATGTGTTAACTGCAGACGGATTATCGACAGGTGGCATCACCGGCAAATGCTGAATGTCTAGATATTCTCTACTTATCACATCCGAACAAAAACAATGAAGGGCTAATAGGATCCCCATACTGCAACACTGGTTGCAGAGGTATGCGGGTGTGAAAGGAAAACTTTACAAAGACCACAAAAGACCATCAATTTGGAACAATATTGGCAAACCATAGGTAGTGAAGTACAAGAAAAATTAAGCATAAACAGACGTTCAATTCCTGGGATTTTAGCAATAATAATAATAATTTTCTTTTTTTTATGTGAACCTAGTCTACGCTACAAGTCTCGCGGTGTGGTTAGGATTGCAATAAACATAACATTAAATGAAGCAGTATGCAAACAGTATGACAACAAATATATATGTCATAACTCAATTAAAGATATCCACTGACAGTATTAAATCGGCTATAGTATAAAAAGGGAGGGGCGGGTTGAACCTGAACGCAACACTTTTGATTGATAGCTCTTCCTTGCCCAGTCAACAATAGAAACGGGAGTGGTTTGCGTCAGTGTGTGACGTTCTACATAAAGGGATGGGGCGTATCTGTAAGCAATAACGACCAATCAAGAAGCGGGTGGGACAGCCGAAGCCGCTCGTGCTGCTGCGGATGGGCGGGGCTGCGACCAAGGGTTGTGGGGAGAGAGGCAGTCAGAGTGAGAAAGCAGAGGAAGAGGAGAGAGAAAAAAAATAGACGACAGGGATGTGTTTGAGTGTGCGGTGAACAGTGCTGCAGGTACAGTCAGAGCCGAATACAGGTTTTATAGCCGCACTGGACAGCGGCAAAACCGCCTCAGAGCCTGCCTCTCTCCTCTTCATCCCCTCTAAACAACACTCCGCAATGTCTGGCGGAGGAGAGGTACGCGTCCTCCGCCAAGAGCCTGGGCAAGAGAGCCCGAGGATGCCGGCCTGGAAGCGAGAGATACTGGAGAGGAGGAAGGCGAAGGGCGGCGGGGCAGGTGCCGCGGAGACAAGCCCCGGCGGTGCGGGTTCGCAGCGGGCTAACGGCGAGACGACGGGAAATGTGAACGGCAGTAGCAGCAGCGGACACAAGAGAGACAGCGGACCGAGCGGTGGGTCCGGGCGGAGCTACACCATCACCACAGCCAGTCAACACTTCACGAACAACAAAGAGCCACGGCCGACGGACGCGGAGAGGACGACACCGAGGGAAGACGACAGACATGAGAGCCTGGTGCTACAGGAAAGCCTTGGCCCGCTGGAGGAGAACCCATTCATTAAACTGGAGAAGGAGCGGAGGCGGCGACAGGACCGAGATAACGCTTCTCGTCCTGTCCAGCACATCTTGGAGCTGTATGGCAGTGTACCCGGTATACGGACTATCCGCGCAGACAATATTATCATAATTGAGTCAGACCCGGACTACTTTCCGGAAGCTGGTGGGGTAAACACCGGGTCCAAATGGCAGCAGAACGGTGTCACTAGTTACAGCTCTCTGAACGACCTCCTGGACCGGAGAGGGAGTGCTGTTACTGAGATAAGAGCCAAGGAAGTTGTCATTTATGACACCACGTTAAGCAAGAGTGAGGAGAACTTGAGCACCCTGGGCCGCACTGATCGTGAGGCCTCATCATATGAGACAGGTGAGGGCCAAGGCAGGGTTAGCCGGATGCTGCAGAAGTTTGATAGCAACTACGGGAAGCTGCAGAAGAAGTCCCACAGCACAGAGAACCTACTGGACCTGGATTGTAGTGCCAGCAGCAGGCCACGACTCTGGTCCAGGCCACAGCCAGATCTGGTGCCAAAGGCCAGGCCAGGCCCGTCGCTCAGCAGCCCGGGCAGCAGCCAGCCATCGTCGCCTGTCTTCCAGAGTCCCTTGTCTTCCAAACCAACGCCACAGCCTGTTGTCTCTGAGCTGGGCAGCCCCCAACCGCTCTGCCGGGACCCCTCAGCCTGTCTTTTCCTTCCGTCAGCGGTTTGAAGAGAGTGGAGGCCATGGTGCAGCTGTCACCCCAGGGGATGAGCCAGACAGGGTGCAAACTAAGCCCATCAGAGAGAGAGACTGGGAAAGCTCTGAAGTGCCACCCAAACCCAAGGTGCCATGCTCTCCAGAGACCCGTCGCGTCCGTGCCGAGCCCCCCTCAAGCCCCATCTCATTCAAGGTGTCGCGCTCCTCTTCTGACTTTGAGATCCGTCCCTCACCAAAGCCAGACCTCACCCGAATTCCTGATGGGGACACCCAGGCACGGGCCCTCGCAAACCTGCGCCTGCAGTCCCGCAACTCCTTCACAGTGATCCCCAAGAGCCATGTTGCTGCCTCATCTGCAACAGGCAGCCCAGCACCGCCCAGCCCCATCAAGTCTTCCCCTTCCCACAGATTGGCAGAGGTGCCCACGCCAGGAGTGCCAACCTCCCACGCCCCTATGCCCACCTTGACACCCTCAAAGAGGAATGAGGAGAAACGGCAGGAAAAGGAGTTTGAGAGGCCGACGAGGCTCTCCCAGCCTGAACCATCTCCTTCTGTTGCCACAAGTCCTGCGCCTCGTCCGACCTCAGAACCTGTGTCTCCATCCCCTGCTCTAACCCCAGCTCCTTCCTCTCCACCTGCTCTGCCTTCACCCCCCTCTTCTCCGGCTGTCCCATCTTCACCCTCCTTCTCTCCGGTTCCTTCAGACTCTCCAGCCCCGTCTCCTGTCCCTCCTACGCCATCCACAGCTCCAGAACAACAACCCCCTCCCGTGGATCAGCTGCCTGTAACAAACATAGACGACATTGAAGTGGAACCCCAGCAGCGTGTCTCTGTTCCCAGCCCCATGGCGCAGAGAAGAAAGGGGAACACCTTCACTGTGGTCCCTAAACGTAGGTTGGAGGCCGAGGGCCAGCCAAGCTCACCTGAGCCCCAGCAGGAAGCCTCAAGTGAGCCGCCACCAGGGTCCACGCCCCCACAGGCCCCGTACGCTCAGCTGGGCTCCCTGCTGAAGAAACGCTACCCCGCTGCAGAGGAGATCGAGGTCATCGGTGGTTACCTGTCCCTCGCAAAGTCCTGCCTCTCCAAGACGGGCTCCACGGGCAAGAAGGTGAGAGCAAACACTGAACCAAACTTTGTGACTTTGTTGATGGGTTTTACAACTGCATTCTGAGCATGTAGGGAATCAGTAAGTTTAGTGGGTTAATTGATCAGTCAAACCATTTAGATGATCAACTAATATCAAGAAAGAATGCCCACAAAATAGCTGGTTTCAGCTTCTCCAATGTGAGGATATGTTGCACTTGTCTGTTTTACATCACTGTTTAACTGAATATCTAGCTAGCTGGAGAGGTGCCAGTTCACCTCCTGGGCACTGCCAAGGTGCCTTTGAGCAAGGCACCGAACACCCCCCCCCAAACCGCTCAGGGCGCCAGCAGTCGCGGCCCACTCACTCTGACATCTCTCCATTAGTGCATGTAAAAGGACCTGTGTGTGTGTGTGTGTGTGTGTGTGTGTGTTTCAGGCCTGTGTGCAGTGTGTAATAACAGAGTGTAAATTGTAATTTCCCCATTGGGGATCAATAAAGAGTATAAAATTATAAAAGTGAAACTATAAAATCAGACTTTAAACTATAAAATCTTTGGGTTTTCCAGCCGACTCGCGGACAAAACAAACCATGTGAAGACATCACCCTTAGAGTTTGTGATGGGCATTATGTAATATTTTCTGACATTTACTACGACCGATAAATCAGTCGCCAAAAATGACACACAAGACAGATTCGTTTGCCACCCTAACTGCTACATCATTGTTCTTCAATGAAAATAAACACGTCAACACTGCAGCACGCAGGAGGAATATTATTCCCAGTCCTCACAATCTCATGCATAACATGCGCCAGGTCTTCCCAGGGGGGATCATGAAAGTTTCCTCTGATCTAAATTTAGTAGTCAAGCGTCACACAGGAAAAGCTCTGTTATTGCTATGTTTTCATCTCAGTACATCTGTCACTTTGTGTCCCTTTTTTTGAAGCAAGCCAGTGCACATTCCGGTCACCTGTGATTTTTAAGGATTTAAGCAGCATTTCCACCTCCATGGTTAATCCTCAGTTATATCAATGCATCGTGGTGAGTCACTGCTACTCTAAATCTCCACGTCCCATCACTTGACCTGCTCTCAGGCCTCGATGCCCAAGTGGATTAAAAGCATGTGTTTACACAGCCACTTGGAGTGACACAGAGTGCTTTTTACTGTGGACTGCCGTCCCAAAAAGGCGTGTTATTTGTCACAGAGCGCATTATTGGGTTAGGTGGCCCCTCCAAGCCTATTGACAACAATCTCATCAAGGCTGTGTTCAGTTCTCAGGATTTGGCTCGAGGGGAGATTCGGGCCCGCTCCGACCTGTCCCAAACTCTGAGGAAGTCATCATGTGTGTTTTTGCCCAAAGCTGAGCTATTCCCAGGCGTGCTCCTAAAATCCTAATTAAATGATAACAAAGTTTGTGCTTTTTGGGCATCACAGTTATCTTGCCATCATAATCAGATATAGCTGGTGCTTGCAAGTTCTTGCTGCAATTTGCTCCTGTTTCATCTGTTTCAGGGATTAATTAGATATCAGAGAGCGTTTCTTATTCATTTGGAGATGTCTGCTGCAGGCTGCTTTCGCATTCTGCTCTGGATCAGCCCGACATTATTTTCGGCATGGCGCTGTTTATGTTGCTCTCTTGACAGCCAAAGATCTCAGCCCGTGGCTTGAGTTATCTTTTACGTAACACTAATACGTCATCCACGTTATTGGGACTATCGCGGTGGTTCAGGATGCTCAGGGTGTGGAGCATGGAACCACAGCATCCTGGGTGTGAGTCCAGCCTAGGCCCATGTCATCCCTCACGCTTCCTCTTAGCCTGCTGTACTCTGTCTGCCAAAGAGGAAATGTGTTATGTATTCAGTTACACCACAGCCCTACCCCCTAGCCTTTTGTTATTTACAAAGCGCCACATCGCCTCTAATTCTGAATATTTTTAGGCTTTTGGCAGTTCTTTCGCCTGGGCCGGTGTCTCAACCTCTCAGACGTTGGCCTGCAGTCCTGTTTCCTTGACCTGGTCTGCTACAGTATAAATCCTCTGCTCTCTTAAGTAAATCCAACTACCTCTTACAACAGGGGCACACAACTGAGGCCACTCAAGATGGTATCATGTGGAAACAGTGAGCAGCAAATGGAAAGATTCTGCACATCACATCCCATCATTGAAACTATATATTTGTACTGTGCAGGGCTGGCTATACCTATGTGTATACTACTTATTTGTTATTTTATATAGACCATATTCTTGCATTTAAAGATTATTGTTTGGGCATTTTTAGGCCTTTATTTGGACAGGAAAGCTTAGACTTGAAAGGGGAGAGAGAAGGGGAATGACATGCAGCAAAGGGCCGCAGGTCGGAGTCAACCTCTATATATGGGCACCCGGTGAGCTACCAGGTGAGCTAACCAGGGGCCCAATGTTCTTGCATTTAGACAACACATATTGATGAAAGAAAGGTCTGTTTATATTTCTCAAAGTAAGGTAGAGTATGATTAAAGTATAGCTTTGAGATCTGCAAAGATGAATCGCTTAGGCTCGTTGTCAACTATTAAATTATTCGCCAACTATTTTTAAATAATCCGATTTTAATCGGTTTGAGTCCTTTTTTTATGAACATTTTTTTTGTGGTTCCATGTTTTTAAATGTGAATATGTTCTAGTTTCTTCACTCCTCTGTGACAGTAAACTGAATATCGTTGAGTTGTGGACAAAACAAGACATTTGAGGACGTCATGTTGCGCTGGTCGACATTTTTCACCATTTTCTGACATTTTATAGACCAAACAACTACTCGATTAATTGAGAAAATAATCGATAGATTAATCGAGTATTAAAATAACCGGTAGTTGCAGCCCTAATAGCTTTAACGTCGGGACTGAAACTCTATTAACTATCATATTGGCAGTTGTATCGAAAACATTTCAAACAGCCTCAGCACTCGGTAAACACCCGAACCCAGAATGCCGTAATTCTTATTGCTGCCTACCTTACCTAAAATGGGAGTTTGTAGATGTCTTGTGCAGCATTTTCCAGCATTGTATTTGTGGAATCAATAGAAACTCTGGAAACATGACTAGAATTTAAAAGAACGTTCTGTGGGTTTGATGTTTGCCTGCAGATCATGACTTTATAATGACTAATATTTAGACTGCTGACTTGTGTGCGTAAGCCTAACCCATGCTACCTGGTTGTGTGTGCCTTTTATTGCGTGCACATGTGCATGCAGATTACCACAGACCGTGGCCATGAGACATGAACACATCCTGTCTTTTGTCCTTGTCGCTCACAAACCAAACATTTTCTCCCTTTTCTTGTCAGTCTAGTCTTCTTGGTCATCAAGGCTTAGAGTCTTTCTTCTTCTTTTTCTTTTCTGGGCAGGGCAGCACAGCGCAGGCAATTACAAAAGCATCGAGGCTTGGCCTGGCCTGTATAATTTGTGCGGAATTTTTGTTCAGGGCCGCTTCTGTGTGAGAGCAGCCTCTGAGAATGGCCTCGGCTCAGCGTTCTGGTCTGGGATTGGGGTTTTCTGAGCGCTCTTTTTAACCATTTTTATGAGGAACTTGGCTGAAAAAGAATGTTCCATATGCACGTCAGTACTTGAGAACTTAACCAAAGCGGGTCATTAACTCGTCCTCTAGTTTTTCCTAAAATATTTCCACACTTTCCCCATTTTCTTGCTGCATGTTCTGATTTTTGAACTCTCTTGTATGAGTGCTGAATGCTGGACCACATCCAACACAGTCTCATGTACTCTCTCTGTCGTTATCGCTCCACAAGCACCACTCTCCTTTTGTTGTTTTATTCCCTCTCCCCACAGTGCACTGCTTTATTCCTGTGCGGTGGTGGTTAATAAGGACTGTCCCCTTGCTTCCAGCTTCCTGTGATCTCCTCCTCTCTATTGGGGAAGGAATTGTGGAAGAGCTATGTAGGTCAAGTGCAGCTTCTTGTACCGCTTCACTCCTGCATTTGCATAAACTCTACTCGGCTGACTAGTGAAATAGACAGGCCAGGATTGACTCGGTTTTCATCTGCGGTTTGATTGGATCGGGCTGCCCTTGACTTGACCAATTTATCTTATTTATTTGTGGAAAACGACGCCACACTCTGTTAGGGAGGATACAGCTGGCAACGAGACACGGGAGGGGGTGGAGTGGTTTGTTTTTGAAATCTCAGCTCCCTATGACCAGTTATTATGGGAAAAGGGAGACGGACCCATGTGTTGTCAGCACGAGAGAGAGAGAGAGATAGTGATAGTGGCATTTTATGAGCTTACCTGCCTTTTTTCCAGTGTTGGTAGCTTCTATTGGCACTGAAGAACCACTCAGATGACTAATTGTTTAAACTGCTGCAGCATGTTTATGTCTAATTATGACCATTCTGTCAAGCTAATGATTAGGTTTGGTGAAGAGGATTGTGTGTTTGTTACTGAAAGGGATACTTATTCAGGTGCTGTTAGTCTCATGGAACTTGGGATTTAGTCGTTTTTCTCTTAAGGATGCACCAAAGTGCTTTCTCACAGTGAAATACTATTGAACAATTCCTCAAAGGCCATGTGTACTTGGAGGCCATCTGATAGGGCTGTGGGAGAACGTCGGACAAAAATAGTTGGGAACCACTGTCCTAAGCGGTCGGTATAAACCATGACATAAACATTGTTTACAATTTTATAGGAGATCGTTTGGTAACCATGGCAACGCATATGCGCATCAGACCGTGGGTGCAGGGCAGCATGTTCCCTGATACATTTACTAATAATGCTCATGATGGTTTTTGAACTCTTTTATGACACCAGAGAAGATAAGTAAACACAGTAAAGTCACTGGAGTTCAATGGGTTCCCTCATGTGATCAGCGGGGCACTGATAATGCAGGACGCCATTCACCGAAGCTGTCTTCACCTGACCATTCCTATTACCGGACAAATCATATGACTTCATGTTTACGGGTTTGTTTGTATGAATCAGTGTGACAGGTATAAAATGTAACAACAGTACCCTATACTCTTTAATTCAATTTCATTCAATTGTATCTACAGTGTCAAATCATAACAGAATGTATCCATTAGTCGATAGAATAGGACAAGACCACACTCTAATTTACAGAGACCCAACACAACCCCCCCCCCCAAGAGCAAGCAGAGGAAAAACGTCCTTCAAACTACAGATGGTCCGATACCATTTTTTTCTTCCTGATACCGATTCTGATACCTGAACTTGCGTATTGGCCGATACCGAGTACTGATCTGAATATTTTATTATGTTTTAACAACTGATTACTACTATCCCTGTATGGATGTGATATTATTTCTATCTTTGTTGTCGGTCTGGCTCAGGTTAAACTCTTTGTGAAACATGAACAAACACAAACAATGAACGCCACACAACTTTCTTTTATTCTGCAGTTTGACAGTCAGTTATAACGGAAAAAGAACATAAATAAACTACTTTAACGTAGATTTTCTTTAGGGCTTTATTACGTGGTATCGGATCGGTGCATAAACTTCCCGATACCGATACCAACGTTTTAGGCAGTATTGGAGCGATATCGGAACAGGCAGACACCTTGGACAGACCCTGACACTTGGTGGGCGGCCATCTGCCACTGCCGGTTGGGATACAGATATACAGAAATATAATTCCTAATATTTATAGCAGTTGGCATGATGAGCAGTGCCAATTGTAGTAACAGTAAAGGTAATAGAATTATGACTAGTAATAGCAGGGCGTCGAGCAGCAGCTGCAAACACGATTCAGGTGCCACCCACAATCCAAGGAAATATGCGAGGCGAGAAAGCATAAGAACTCTGAGGAAGAAGCTCCCCGGAGCTAAGTTAGTAACACGTATTAATGGGACATGGATGCACACAGATGGAGAAAGAGAGGAGGAGAGAGAAGCTCAGTGTGTCATAGGAAGTCCCCCGGCAGTCTTAAACTTTAGCTGAGGGCTGGTCCAAGGCAAACCTGTACTTAAAGGAGAATTCTGGTCGATTTCAACACGTAGCTCTGTTGTTTGTAAATTTGGAGTGCTGTCAGTAGCGAGAAAAACGAAAACAATCGGTGCTGCCTACACCATGTTGTCCTGCTACAGTTTGCACCCAGGAGACTGAAACGGGGCAAGTTTTAAACATGCTTTTAGCCTCTTAACATGTTCGAAATGTCATTACAAGTGCCTACCCATGTGAAGTGATTCCTACCGAGTGAACACAGTGAATCTGACTGCAGTAGATGTGAAAGAAATGCATGAAAGTCGTGCTAATTCAGCTGTTTAGTTCCGGTGTCGAGACGGCAAGACTCAGGGACCGTCTACAAACTACAACACCGAAAAGAGATACAACAGAAATATTTATTAATTTAATGATTAAATAAGGTAGTGTCTCCAAACTTACCTCAATTATAACTTGTCTCCTGCTAGTTGTACTACAGCACTTACTTTTAAAAAATAAGCATATGCCTATTTTTGAAAATGTTTTTGTATCTCTTTTCGGTGTTGTAGTTTGTAGACGGTCCCGAAGCACTCGTCTTACTGCCGTCTCGACACCGGAACTAAACAGAGCTGAATTAGCACGACTTTCATGCATTTCTTTCACATCTACTGCAGTCAGATAAACTGTGTTCACTCGGTAGGAATCACTTCACATGGGTAGGCACTTTTAATCACATTTCGAACATGTTAAGAGGCTAAAAGCACTTTTAAAACTTGCCCTGTTTCAGTCTCCTGGGTGCAAACTGTAGCAGGACAACACGGTGTAGGCAGCACCGATCGTTTTTCTCGCTACTGACAGCACTCCAAATTTACAAACAGCAGAGCTACGCGTTGAAATCAACCGGAATTCCCCTTTTAACTATAGTACTAAGTACACATTGACACTAGGGATTGATGCCATGCATTGGTGCAACAACAAAAGTTACAAGCTAGTTGCTCCTACATGAATAAAAATAATAATAAATAATAAAAAAAAGTGTCATGTTTTGTGGCATTAAGTACATTCCTCCGCTGTGCAGGCATGTTAAAGACATTATCTGCATCTGTGTTTAAAAAAAAACACACTAGTGGTTAAATGTCATGCACACAGCAGGTTAAAAATACCCAAACCTAAATGGTTAAAAGCTCTCTGTAACACAGGAAGGCCAATGAAAGGGCACACTCCTTCATTTACATTGTGCGCCTGGGCTACAGGTGTGAAAGTCCATTGTGTTTAATTATTTACCACCCAGCATACATTCCCCATCTATCCTCCCATACACTTCCTGAAAACCTACCACCCTACCCCTTTGCTTTTGGCTTGGCTGAGGTGAAGCGACAGGAGAAATGTTTCATATTAGGAGTGTGTTGAAGTTGAGTTATATCACCAAAAACGGAAACCAACTCTCCTGATGATGTGAAGAGACTGAAGTATGAGATCAGGATTTTTCTTTCTTTAATATTGTCAGGCACCTTTTTGTTATCACTGTGAGAACCTGCAGAGACAGGTACGTACATTACATTAATTTAGCTGTTGCTTTATCTAACGGGACTTACAAGAAGTGCATTCAACCATGTGGATACAACCCAAAAAAAATGAATCATGCAGGTACATCAACTACATCAAATATGCTGAACTGCTTAATTTAGCAACCGTAAGAGATAGAGAAAGTTATTTATTTATTTTTTTTAAATGGGCCAAGGTGCAGTCAGGACAGGACACCTTGTGAGTTAGTATGAAGCAGCAGCTCGGCCCTCCTTGCAGTGAGTGAGCAGCAAGCCGATTGGTAGTAGCAGAGTGTAGCAGACCGCTTTGGGTGTATGGTTTAACTAGGTGGTAAACTCCAGTGCTGAAAAATAATGCTAATGCGGGCAAAGTGCCAAAAAACTGTAGTTCCTTGAGGCTGGCTCCAAAAGGGAGTCAGTCCATATAGACCCCATGTTAAAATGGCCACAACTTGACAGCAGAACTAAACATGTTTAGTTATTTTTGGATTTGACAGGATCTGGCTCTTCAGAAACCTATGGGTGACCTCACGGAGACGCCGTCCGTGTTTTATACAGTGTATAGGTTTGACCATGTCCCGGATGCAGGATGGGCCTGAGCCATTCACTGCAAGATAGTGTAGCCAGTGCAGGGTGCGCAGGGGCGCTGTAGTGTGTAGGGTTAGAATTCTCTGCGAGTTTGTCTTCTACAAGCAACCCCTTCCACATTACACACATTTCATGTGTCATTTGATCCATTGGTAATATACAAATATTAGTGCAGCTTTAAATCCAGTTTTTATAGTCTTAAAATGTTGCATACAGGTTTACAAGTTAAAGTTTTTAAATTTTTTTATTTGGAGAGAGGTGCTAGTTGTCTTTTGATGACTGATATCACTGGCGGTGCAAATATGCTTTCCTTTTTAACAAGCTTGTCATTTCTTCCGAGGGCTCTGTGGCTGCAGGATGTGGACAAACCCACACTCTTCTCACACTCGCACTCATACAAGCACAACCCATGCCTAATTTCTGCATAAACAACCCCGTAGAAATACACACGGTTTCCCACACAGGCCTCAGGCACATGTGCAGCCCTGCAACGTCACTGTAATTAGAATTCAGCCAGCAAAGCCCCATTATCATAGTCGTGTGTGTGTGTGTGTGTGTGTGTGTGTGTGTGTGTGTGTGTGTTTAGAGTGCATGAGTAAGAAGAGACTAAAAGCGGATGACGTTAACAGACGGGGCTTTTTGAAAGTGTATAAAAAGTAACCGAGTGGGCGAATGACAGACGCAGGTAGAAGCCACTGACTTTTAATAACTCTCGTGCTTTTTTTCAACATCTACATCTTTCCTGGAATCAATTCGGTTGGTTGTATTGATAATTTAAGGTAAAAACACACTTAGCTGCCTTGATGAAAATACACCCAGTTCTCCCTCAGTTGCAAAACATTGTTGGGACTCTGGTGCCTTATGTGGTTCTTTTTGTACGGTATGTAAATTTTATTCAAATAGTCTAGGTTGATGACCTTAATAATTTGTTGTCCTGTTTACATGATCAAAAGCTGTCAGTCTTACTGCCATAGTCGTCTCTCTCTGACTGTCTGTCTCTACTTCCACTCTCCCGTTTCCCTTTGTCACATATCCATGGCGCCTGTCGCCGGGGCAACACGAGTCGTGGCCATTCAATCCTGTCATTAGGATTCCAGGATAAGGACACACACTCTCTCTGTCTCACACACACACACACACACACACACACACACACACACACACACACACACACACACACACACACACACACACACTTTGTTACATCAGTGCTGAAGTTGTAGATTCTTTAGTTGGTGGATATGTAGTTGTTATGGGGAGAGTTTTGACCGGATGAAGACCCACGTAAAGTTGAAACATGGTCTAATAAAGATGTTTAAAGGGTTTCCTTGTGAGCATGTTCTGTAATCAGCAAACCTAACCTCTCTCTGTGGGTGGAGACCCAAACAGCCCTCTGATGTTTGACAGATGACTGGTGTGTTTTCATGAGGTTTAATGTAAAGCCAAGGTCAGTTATTTAAGTGCAGGGTTGAAAAGTCTCCAAACATGTTTCTGTTTCATTTGTTACCATACCACCATGTTTTTTTATTAGAACTTGATGGATACTGGATTTTAGAGATTGACACCAATATTAGTGTATATATGTGTGTGTGTGTGTGTGTGTGTGTGTGTGTGTGTGTGTGTGTGTGTGTGTATGTATGTATGTATGTATGTATGTATGTATGTATGTATATGTATATATATATATATATATATATACACAGTGGTGTGAAAAAGTGTTTGCCCCCTTCCTCATTTCCTGTTCCTTTGCATGTTTGTCACACTTAAGTGTTTCGGAACATCAAACCAATTTAAACAAAAGTCAAGGACATCACAAGTAAACACAAAATGCAATTTGTAAATGAAGGTGTTTATTATTAAAGGAGAAAAAAAATCCAAACCATCATGGCCCTGTGTGAAAAAAGTGATTGCCCCCCTTGTTAAAACATACTATAACTGTGGTTGTCCACACCTGAGTTCAATTTCTCTAGCCACACCCAGGCCTGATTATTGCCACACCTGTTCACAATCAAGGCATCACTTAAATAGGAGCTGCTTGACACAGTAAGGTCCACCAGAAGATCCTTAAAAGCTACACATCATGCCGAGACCCAAAGAAATTCAGGAACAATTGAGAAAGAAAGTAATTGAGATCTATCAGTCTGGAAAGGGTTATAAAGCCATTTCCAAAGCTTTGGGAATCCAGCGAACCACAGTGAGAGCCATTATCCACAAATGGCGAAGACATGGAACAGTGGTGAACCTTCCCAGGAGTGGCCGGCCGCCCAAAATTACCCCAAGAGCGCAGCGACGACTCATCCAAGAGGTCACAAAAGACCCCACAACAACGTCCAAAGAACTGCAGGCCTCACTTGCCTCAGTTAAGGTCAGCGCTCATGCCTCCACCATCAGGAAAAAGACTGGGCAAAAATGGCCTGCATGGCAGAGTTCCAAGGAGAAAACCACTGCTGAGCAAAAAGAACATCAAAGCTTGTCTCAATTTCTCCAGAACACATCTTGATGATCCCCAAGACTTTTGGGACAACATTCTGTGGACCGATGAGACAAAAGTGGAACTCTTTGGAAGGTGTGTGTCCAAGTATATCTGGCGTAGAAGGAACACTGCATTTCATAAAAAGAACATTATACCAACTGTAAAATATGGTGGTGGTAGTGTGATGGTCTGGGGCTGTTTTGCTGCTTCAGGACCTGGAAGACTTGCCGTGATAAAAGGAACTATGAATTCTGCTGTCTACCAAGAGATCCTGAAGGAGAATGTCCGACCATCTGTTCGTGTACTCAAGCTGAAACGAACTTGGGTTCTGCAGCAGGACAATGATCCTAAACACACCAGCAAGTCCACCACCGAATGGCTGAAGAAAAACTAAATGAAGACTTTGGAGTGGCCTAGCCAAAGTCCTGACCTGAATCCTATTGAGATGTTGTGGTATGACCTTAAAAAGGCCGTTCATGCTCGAAAACCCTCTAATGTAACTGAATTAGGACAATTCTGCAAAGATGAGTGGGCCAAAATTCCTCCAGGACGCTGTAAAAGCCTCATTGCACGTTATCGCAAACGCTTGGTTGCAGTTGTTGCTGCTAAGGGTGGCCCAACCAGTTATTAGGTTTAGGGGGCAATCACTTTTTCACACAGGGCCATGATGGTTTGGATTTTTTTTCACCTTTTAATAATTAACACCTTCATTTACAAATTGCATTTTGTGTTTACTTGTGTTGTCCTTGACTATTGTTTAAATTGGTTTGATGTTCCGAAACACTTAAGTGTGACAAACATGCAAAGGAACAGGAAATGAGGAAGGGGGGCAAACACTTTTTCACACCACTGTGTGTATATATATATATATATATATATATATATATATATATATATATATATATATATATATATATATATATATATATATATATATATATATATATATATATATATATATATATATATATATATATATGAAGGGGTGTGCAAAAAACGATTCATATTCGAATCACGATTCAAGCTCTACCAATTCAAAATCGATTCATAGAATTCCAAAAATCGATTCATATTTTTTAAAATGTTTTATTTTTACATGGGAAAAGTAACTACATGTACATACTGTGAATCGTTTTTTTAATCGAAAATCGATGTTGAATCGAATTGTCATTTTCTGAAACGTACACCCCTAAAAAAATCTATCATATATATATATATGCCTTTTTAAAAGAGTCTACAGCCATGCCAGTGATTCTTCAAGACACTTAGGCTATGATGCTGTAATGCTAGTATGGCAGCATGCTCACAGTGACATGGTGATATTTCTCAGGTCAAAGTGTTCATGAGCGTCATTTGAATGATTCTAAATGACAGATTCTACGCTTACGAGAATACTTTGATTAGTTGGTGGAAGTAATTACACATGACTGAGCACATATTTGTGAAAGAACAAACAGATTAAATTATTATTATATGTTAATATTAAGTTAATGATTTTCTGTCATTTGAAAGAATTAAACAGATGTTCTGCTATACGTTTTCAAAGTATTTTCATTTTGACCTGTTTAAATTACAACATAACATCAATTCAGACAGAGCTGGACTCGTAATGAGAATTTCAGCAGAAAATGCAATAAAATACAAAAGTATTTCATTCCTATGCTGAAATTACTCTTTGCACAAGGTAGAAACCACTTATTATCGTTGTTATATTTTGTTACCTTAATTAATAAATAACGTTATGTTTAAAATCCTTACTGCCATGGTATTTTAATGGTTACATGAGAATGACAATCCTAGAAAATATGTTGTTTACATGACTTTGTTTAAAGGAAAAAGAAAAGTAGTCCACACACAGATTATTGGTAGCTCCCCCATCTTTATTGTTGCAACGTTTCGACCTTGGAGGGCTTCTTCGTGCTGCCTTTGTCCTGGATGTGCACACTATCCATATTCTTTGGTATGTGACATCATATATCATGAAACTGTGTCGGTCATTGACTTATCTCTGTCCCAAAGTTCACTAAAACAAACCATAGCCCAATCACTGCCAGGAATCCAATAGACTGTATTCAGCACCAGTTGAACTAACGCCAATGTGAGACACACCCATTGGGCTTTTCTTCACTTTCTAAATGTTAAGGAATATAAGATACAAGGTACAATACAAAAAATAATGGAAAAAACCATTGTATCAACAATGACTTTCTGATCCAAACTAGATCATGGACCCAAGAGATATCAGTGATCGTGACCCAGTGTGGGATCCTATCCTGTCCTTTGTCCTGATTGTGGCTTTCCAGACACGCCCGACTATCCACACTTTCAGTCAACAGTCCAAAAGTGAGCTTTTCTGCGTATTGAAAACCCTGAACGCTCCAACAATGACAGTGTGTGGAATGGATTGCTGATAGGTTTTCAATCTCCACCCTGCTGGTATCACCTACACATACAATGTGTGCAGTCGTATTAGTCTGTGCTAGTTCGTTTTCATCAGCAAATATATTCGTAGATGGGACGAAATACTGTTAAAATAGCCGCACTGATCTGAAGCAGATCTGTTCAGGGGCCTCGTTGATGGAAACGCATCCATCTGTTCCTTATCAGTCAGATAATCCAGCACCAAGCACAGCCCATGCCTAATTTCTGCATAAACAACCCCGTAGAAATACACACGGTTTCCCACACAGGCCTCAGGCACATGTGCAGCCCTGCAACGTCACTGTAGTGGGAATTCAGCCAGCAAAAGCCCCATTATCATAGTCGTGTGTGTGTGTGTGTGTGTGTGTGTGTGTGTGTGTGTGTGTGTGTGTGTGTGTGTGTGTGTGTGTGTGTGTTTAGAGTGCATGAGTAAGAAGAGACTAAAAGCGGATGACGTTAACAGACGGGGCTTTTGAAAGTGTATAAAAAGTAACCGAGTGGGCGAATGACAGACGCAGGTAGAAGCCACTGACTTTTAATAACTCTCGTGCTTTTTTTCAACATCTACATCTTTCCTGGAATCAATTCGGTTGGTTGTATTGATAATTTAAGGTAAAAACACACTTAGCTGCCTTGATGAAAAATACACCCAGTTCTCCCTCAGTTGCAAAACATTGTTGGGACTCTGGTGCCTTATGTGGTTCTTTTTGTACGGTATGTAAATTTTATTCAAATAGTCTAGGTTGATGACCTTAATAATTTGTTGTCCTGTTTACATGATCAAAAGCTGTCAGTCTTACTGCCATAGTCGTCTCTCTCTGACTGTCTGTCTCTACTTCCACTCTCCCGCTTTCCCTTTGTCACATATCCATGGCGCCTGTCGCCGGGAGCAACACGAGTCGTGGCCATTCAATCCTGTCATTAGGATTCCAGGATAAGGACACACACTCTCTCTGTCTCACACACACACACACACACACACACACACACACACACACACACACACACACACACACACACACACACACACTTTGTTACATCAGTGCTGAAGTTGTAGATTCTTTAGTTGGTGGATATGTAGTTGTTATGGGGAGAGTTTTGACCGGATGAAGACCCACGTAAAGTTGAAACATGGTCTAATAAAGATGTTTAAAGGGTTTCCTTGTGAGCATGTTCTGTAATCAGCAAACCTAACCTCTCTCTGTGGGTGGAGACCCAAACAGCCCTCTGATGTTTGACAGATGACTGGTGTGTTTTTCATGAGGTTTAATGTAAAGCCAAGGTCAGTTATTTAAGTGCAGGGTTGAAAAGTCTCCAAACATGTTTCTGTTTCATTTGTTACCATACCACCATGTTTTTTTATTAGAACTTGATGGATACTGGATTTTAGAGATTGACACCAATATTAGTGTATATATGTATGTGTGTGTGTGTGTGTGTGTGTGTGTGTATGTGTGTGTGTGTGTGTATAGTATGTATGTATGTATGTATGTATGTATGTATGTATATGTATATATATATATATATATATATACACAGTGGTGTGAAAAAGTGTTTGCCCCTTCCTCATTTCCTGTTCCTTTGCATGTTTGTCACACTTAAGTGTTTGAACATCAAACCAATTTAAACAAAGTCAAGGACAACACAAGTAAACACAAAATGCAATTTGTAAATGAAGGTGTTTATTATTAAAGGAGAAAAAAAATCCAAACCATCATGGCCCTGTGTGAAAAAGTGATTGCCCCCCTTGTTAAAACATACTATAACTGTGGTTGTCCACACCTGAGTTCAATTTCTCTAGCCACACCCAGGCCTGATTATTGCCACACCTGTTCACAATCAAGGCATCACTTAAATAGGAGCTGCTTGACACAGTAAGGTCCACCAGAAGATCCTTAAAAGCTACACATCATGCCGAGACCCAAAGAAATTCAGGAACAATTGAGAAAGAAAGTAATTGAGATCTATCAGTCTGGAAAGGGTTATAAAGCCATTTCCAAAGCTTTGGGAATCCAGCGAACCACAGTGAGAGCCATTATCCACAAATGGCGAAGACATGGAACAGTGGTGAACCTTCCCAGGAGTGGCCGGCCGCCCAAAATTACCCCAAGAGCGCAGCGACGACTCATCCAAGAGGTCACAAAAGACCCCACAACAACGTCCAAAGAACTGCAGGCCTCACTTGCCTCAGTTAAGGTCAGCGTTCATGCCTCCACCATCAGGAAAAAGACTGGGCAAAAATGGCCTGCATGGCAGAGTTCAAGGAGAAAACCACTGCTGAGCAAAAAGAACATCAAAGCTTGTCTCAATTTCTCCAGAACACATCTTGATGATCCCCAAGACTTTTGGGACAACATTCTGTGGACCGATGAGACAAAAGTGGAACTCTTTGGAAGGTGTGTGTCCAAGTATATCTGGCGTAGAAGGAACACTGCATTTCATAAAAAGAACATTATACCAACTGTAAAATATGGTGGTGGTAGTGTGATGGTCTGGGGGCTGTTTTGCTGCTTCAGGACCTGGAAGACTTGCCGTGATAAAAGGAACTATGAATTCTGCTGTCTACCAAGAGATCCTGAAGGAGAATGTCCGACCATCTGTTCGTGTACTCAAGCTGAAACGAACTTGGGTTCTGCAGCAGGACAATGATCCTAAACACACCAGCAAGTCCACCACCGAATGGCTGAAGAAAAACTAAATGAAGACTTTGGAGTGGCCTAGCCAAAGTCCTGACCTGAATCCTATTGAGATGTTGTGGTATGACCTTAAAAAGGCCGTTCATGCTCGAAAACCCTCTAATGTAACTGAATTAGGACAATTCTGCAAAGATGAGTGGGCCAAAATTCCTCCAGGACGCTGTAAAAGCCTCATTGCACGTTATCGCAAACGCTTGGTTGCAGTTGTTGCTGCTAAGGGTGGCCCAACCAGTTATTAGGTTTAGGGGGCAATCACTTTTTTCACACAGGGCCATGATGGTTTGGATTTTTTTCACCTTTTAATAATTAACACCTTCATTTACAAATTGCATTTTGTGTTTACTTGTGTTGTCCTTGACTATTGTTTAAATTGGTTTGATGTTCCGAAACACTTAAGTGTGACAAACATGCAAAGGAACAGGAAATGAGGAAGGGGGGCAAACACTTTTTCACACCACTGTGTGTATATATATATATATATATATATATATATATATATATATATATATATATATATATATATATATATATATATATATATATATATATATATATATATATATATATATATATATATATATATATATATATGAAGGGGTGTGCAAAAAAACGATTCATATTCGAATCACGATTCAAGCTCTACCAATTCAAAATCGATTCATAGAATTCCAAAAATCGATTCATATTTTTTAAAATGTTTTATTTTTACATGGGAAAAGTAACTACATGTACATACTGTGAATCGTTTTTTTAATCGAAAATCGATGTTGAATCGAATTGTCATTTTCTGAAACGTACACCCCTAAAAAAAAATCTATATATATATATATATGCCTTTTTAAAAGAGTCTACAGCCATGCCAGTGATTCTTCAAGACACTTAGGCTATGATGCTGTAATGCTAGTATGGCAGCATGCTCACAGTGACATGGTGATATTTCTCAGGTCAAAGTGTTCATGAGCGTCATTTGAATGATTCTAAATGACAGATTCTACGCTTACGAGAATACTTTGATTAGTTGGTGGAAGTAATTACACATGACTGAGCACATATTTGTGAAAGAACAAACAGATTAAATTATTATATGTTAATATTAAGTTAATGATTTTCTGTCATTTGAAAACGTATAGCAGAACATCTGTTTAATTCTTTCAAAGTATTTTCATTTTGACCTGTTTAAATTACAACATAACATCAATTCAGACAGAGCTGGACTCGTAATGAGAATTTCAGCAGAAAATGCAATAAAATACAAAAGTATTTCATTCCTATGCTGAAATTACTCTTTGCACAAGGTAGAAACCACTTATTATCGTTGTTATATTTTTGTTACCTTAATTAATAAATAACGTTATGTTTAAAATCCTTACTGCCATGGTATTTTAATGGTTACATGAGAATGACAATCCTAGAAAATATGTTGTTTACATGACTTTGTTTAAAGGAAAAAGAAAAGTAGTCCACACACAGATTATTGGTAGCTCCCCCAAAAAAAATCTTTATTGTTGCAACGTTTCGACCTTGGAGGGCTTCTTCGTGCTGCCTTTGTCCTGGATGTGCACACTATCCATATTCTTTGGTATGTGACATCATATATCATGAAACTGTGTCGGTCATTGACTTATCTCTGTCCCAAAGTTCACTAAAACAAACCATAGCCCAATCACTGCCAGGAATCCAATAGACTGTATTCAGCACCAGTTGAACTAAACGCCAATGTGAGACACACCCATTGGCTTTTCTTCACTTTCTAAATGTTAAGGAATATAAGATACAAGGTACAATACAAAAAATAATGGAAAAAACCATTGTATCAACAATGACTTTCTGATCCAAACTAGATCATGGACCCAAGAGAATATCAGTGATCGTGACCCAGTGTGGGATCCTATCCTGTCCTTTGTCCTGATTGTGGCTTTCAGACACGCCCGACTATCCACACTTTCAGTCAACAGTCCAAAAGTGAGCTTTTCTGTATTGAAAACCCTGAACGCTCCAACAATGACAGTGTGTGGAATGGATTGCTGATAGGTTTCAATCTCCACCCTGCTGGTATCACCTTACACATACAATGTGTGCAGTCGTATTAGTCTGTGCTAGTTCGTTTTCATCAGCAAATATATTCGTAGATGGGACGAAATACTGTTAAAATAGCCGCACTGATCTGAAGCAGATCTGTTCAGGGGCTCGTTGATGGAAACGCATCCATCTGTTCCTTATCAGTCAGATAATCCAGCACTGATAGTACAGGGAGACTTAAACGTGCACACACACACACACACACACACACACACGGCTACAAAGGGCATACTATTACAGCAGTGACTCACATAGTCTTGAGACATGGCAGTGTAAACACAGATTTTCACATGTTGCACTGCTTGCTGCCCACGCCGCCAGTCGGCACTATGTGCAGCAACCACCCACACTCGTGAATGAGTTTCCACAGTTCTTTGTTGGGATTATTGATGGTTGTAGCACTTGAAGCATTTCCACATAAACACTGAACTAATTTAACCTCCTATGTGATGAGAAACGACACCTACACAAGAGCACGTACATGTTTGACCTGAATCTGCTGCACAGATCACAGCTCCAGGGGGGTTTTTTTTTTTTTTTTTTAGTAGGTGGACTCTGGTTTTAGCTCCGGTGTGTACTGACCTTTCATTGAAATATGTTGGGTCACTAGTAGCCTGAAGGTCTGATATTTGGGTCGGAGCTGGATACTGCAGGATTGAACCTTTGCATTCAGTAAGTTATTTTGTTTGCTCTCTTTGTTGCTAGCTCGTTGAAGGAAATCTGCTGCTAAGGTGTGTCTTTTTGGCAGCTGGGTGCTGTTCAGCAAGTTACTCATCATTACTGTAAAGAATGTGCTTATCGGTGTGATCACCATGTTACACCAACACAAACAAATTATTTATAAATAAATCTGGGCTCCATTTCAATCAGACAGAACTTCATTCTTTCTATATACAGCAGGAGAGGGTTGTGTGCTTACAGTTTAGTGGCATTATTGTCCGTGTAAGAGAGTAATCGTTACGGTTTATAACGACAAAATGCACATTTTATGGTGCTACAAGTTACCGTAGCTGTTGCAGCATTACACATGTATCGCAATCATTACACATGGACAGGGAATTTAAAGTTTCCTGAAACATCAAGTACCATTAACGCCCTATTTGTGGTGATGTATTAATAGGCTCGTTCGAGATGAACTGCGCCTCGCCTGTAAAGTGGACAGGAGCGTGCGGCAGCAGCAGCCGGGGGCGGTGACAAAAAGCTGCGGTCAAGTCGAACAGTGTTCCAGCCGTTTCCAGCAGCCTGCAGGCTGAACAGGAAGTCACAGAAACACTCACATATTGTTAGGCCCGATTCCAATTCATTAAAATGTTATCAGACCCGTATATCAACTTGTAAACAGTCTCCAGTTTGTTTTTATTATGACAGAGTAGCCTGTTAAAACGCTCTACAGGCGATCTGTTGCTGATGTTAACAAACGACAGACTATAGATGATCCGTAATCGGAACGATTTTAGTCTCTCTGACTTTTAAACGTCACCATCAGCCACGCTACATGTGTTCTGTACAGAATACGCCTTTTAAATCAGACAAATAGCAATTCAAATCCCTCCAATTCAAAAACAATAAAAAAAACTTTATATAAAATGTCATCACGTTGAGTCGATTCTGAACCAGTCAGCTGTTACAGTAGATCAGCTGAGAGCCAGGCATTTCCCGTCATGCCCTGGGTCTTGCAGTCGGTGGAAAGCAACTGCGTCGCCTGGCTCTAAAACCTGCGGCCGCTGTGATCTTGTGAGGTTATTGTTGACCGCGTGTGCATGACGTCCAGAGCAAGTCGGGATAAGGTCAGACACAAATCTAACCGACATGCATTGGGCAGCAATTGCCAGTGATCGATTCTGCTCAGGCCAGGCTCATCTCGAACGTCTTACAGTGCTTCACAGATGTGAATATATTTTGTCCTCAAATACACCACAGCCTCTCTCCTCCCAATCTATATTTGTCTGGATGAAAATAATTCAGGTTTCAGGTTGATTTTCAAATTGAAATCTCCTCCGTTCCCCTTCTCTTACTGTCCTGCTACCGTAGTCCAGATGAGAGTAGAAAGGAGTTGTCCACTTATCTGAGTCGCCTCCAGTTATTAGAATAACTCTGAGCAATAAGCTTAACAAGCAGCAGCGGGTAGTCTGGCCAGTGCTTGGTCGTGGCTGGCTGTTTTCATACAGGCCGCGATTATTGATCTAGCAGCCAAAACTCCAGTCACCTCTCTGTCAGCTCTGCAAAATGTATGCTGAATTGTCTATTTTACAAATATTAGTTGTCGCTCATCAGGATCAGGAAAACAACTCACCAGGTTCCTGATGATTCTGCTAACCTCCTGCTAGCGTCCTGCTGACTCAGCTAGCCTGAGCTAGCTAGACAGCTGGCTCTACGTTTTCAAATGTAAACACTTAGGAAAATGTAAGGAAGATGAGCTCAAGCTAGCCCGGCCATCTCTGCGGCCATCTCATTATTATCAGCCGCTAATCAGCTCATTCACTGGAGTTGTACCTCGTACGATTTCCTTTGATTGATTAATTATTGGTGAAGGTTGTTTGGGGTAGATGGCTAGAATGTAGCCACCAAACGACAACATGGCGTCAACATACAAACAGTAAATTGAACTCTGCTACATCGCAATGTTGTAGTAAATTAATAATGAGGCCACACGCAGCAATAATCTACTCTGTAATTAATCTTGAAATCGTGGCTCACCTTATAAGTATCGAGATGTAGCCCTAACCCAAACCCTGTCTTTTAACCTAACCCTTTAACCATAACCCTTCATAGCTAGCTAGCTGCTAACTTAAGTGTTGACGCTTGCGCAGTATGCCAGTTTCGTTTGGTGACTCTTCCTGTGACTACATTCTAGCATCTACCGTCGTTGGGGCTGTATGCTAACATGACACACAAGATGATTTGTTACACAGAACCATCTGAGAAGTCTGTAAAAGGGAAGGCACTTTCAAAAGATACCTGGCAGGTGATTGGATGAACCTTCTGTCTATCATGTCTGCCATTTTTGTTGGCCTTTGGCCGTCACACACACCGGAACCACATAGCCAGTAGCTCCTCACCGGATGTTGATTAGTTCGGTGAGCTGGTAGTTCAGACACAAACACATTACTTAAAGCCTGACAAGATGGATTTTCGTGTGATGTGTAGGGCTGGGTATCGTTAAAAAAAATGTCGGTACCGATACCAATACCGTGACATAGATACCGGTTCCTAAACCTTTTTTCGATACCAATTTGATAAAACAAAAAGAAATTACATTACTCATTACGGCACAAATCTTTTTATTTATCTCTGTGCGTAACGTAGAGTTTTTCCTGCGTCTCTACGACGTGTAACGTTAAACAGCCAATCACAAGCATTATTAGATCTCGATAGAAGCATTTTTTTTTTTTTTTTAACTAATCGCCACTCTAATTCTTTTATCCCTTCTGCAATTCGGCTTCTAAATGGATAAAATCTATTTTTGGATCATTCTTTATCTACTCTGTAGGGTGTGGGCCTTTATGTAGGCTTGTGTGCTGTTATGTATGTGTGTGTTGTCTGTAGCTGCTCTTAACTAATTGCCCTTCGTGGGATTAATAAAGTTGATGAATTGAAGCATGCTGCATGCCGTTTGGCTCACTGATGCTGATGAGATTTACTTCTTAGGTATTGAACTTTGGTATTGAATGACGAGACATGTTTTGATACTATGTATTTGGTCGATGCCTAAAAAGTATTGAAATCGGTACCTGGCCCTAGTGATACGTGATCTTGTGATATCGCGAGAATACAGTTTCCTTGCAAGTTTAGCTGTATGCAGCCTGAAAGTAATACCACTACCTTTTTTTTTTAAATTAATTGTCATCTGTATTATTTATTTGCAGTTAATCAAAATATGTGCACATTGTCAACAGTTTTCATTGGAACTACCTTTTTAACCCAAAGAAATAGTCCCCGCAAAAACTAGAAAATCCAGTCACCTCTATGGTATTGGGTGACGTGGAGGGATTTTATTGATGAATACAAAGGTTACTGGTTCACCTGCATCTTTTATTTCCGTCAACAACCCTAATGGACAAAGCCTTGGACTTTATCATACATTTGTTTTTAAGTTCTGAGTGATTGAATGTCCTTCTTCCGTAATGTCGCAACTATAAGCATAGCGGGGGTAGGGTTTGAGCTCTCTTCCTGTAATACTTGTGCACTGATCAGCCTCATACCTAGTAACACCCAATAAACCACATTATCTCACTGATTAACTGGAATTGTCAAAAGGCGTCCCTGACGAAGCTTCTCTACCAGTTTCCCCCAGCTTGAAGTGTTAAAGGTGCACTATGAGTTCCTGCATGGTTTCAGCGCAATTTCATTTTTGCCTCAGATCGTAGGCATCTGTCCTTGATCCGCTAGCTGCCTGCCCCCTGAATACACTGTGAAAAAGCCCCTGTCTCGGGAGACAACACAGGGGTCGTAAACGTCTAGAGGCAGAGAGTGTCTGTTTTCATGGAGACAGACGCTGTGTGTAGAAAAGGCTGTTGGACTGATCAGTTTACTCGAGTTGGTCAAAAAAATGCCTCGGAACACACCAAAGTGACGAGATGTAATACGTCTCTGTAACAGCAGGCGGCGCTAATCTGTATTGTCGCCCAAAAATGAAAACCGGCAGCTGATTGGACGAATGCTTCACGTGGGTCTGGTTTCTCCAGAAATTCACAGCCAGACTGCCATGGCGGCTTGTTCAGAATCCGATCTCATATTGTACTAAAATAGTTCACTGAAACGTGTTTCTGAAAACATTTTAAGCGAGAAATAGGCCATGCAGTTGCTGAATCTGTCTTCATTTCAGATCAACAAAGGTCAGTTTAAAAGATTTTGAGAGGCTTAGTCACGCTCATTCCGCTCCCCTTTTCCGGGTTAGCACTCTACCAATCAGATGGGTCATTTGAGTCTGACTGCCGGCAGTGCCCGCCCCGCCGATTATACATGTGAAATCGGCCAAAATGAAGGACGACGGCCCCTCGGACGGACGGCGGTACGGAACACACCGAACCGACTCGAGTCACCGACCTCGCCAGACTGTCCAACGGCCGATTATCGGCTCTGTGTGTCCGGGCCTTAAGGGACAGTTAGTCAGTTTAGTCATGACAGTTACGGAAACATGGGGGGAGGGGCGAGCTTGCTGTGTTTTGTTTTGAATTTACTTGAAACGTCAACAGAAGTAACGTCATGCAGGAACGCACATTGTACCTTTTAATGCTAAGCTAGGCTAAACACATCATGGGCCTATATGAACATTCAGAGATGAAATGATACAGATCTTTTCTTAGTAGGAAAGCAAACCCAACATGTCTGAATATTCTTTTCCATGTATTTTTGTAAAAAAAAAAAAAAAAAGAAGTCTTAAATGTAGGTCACGATAAAAAATGGATAAACGAAAGAGCAGACTTTTGAAATGTGTGCGTGGATATCTTCTCCATCTGATCATTAATGAAGCACCCACCACTTTGTCTCCCCAAATGAGGCCCTGTGCTTCACGCTAGTTATCCCAATTTACCAGCACAGTGGAGAGGTACACCGCATGCTTTGTTTGAGTCCGTGTAGGCTTTATTTATTATTTATCCCTCTCCCACTAATGCAGCTGCAGCTAAACTCCTTAGCCAGTTCATTGTGATGCTGTGCTAATATTATCTACCTGGTTGGAGATTAGCTCTAATCAGGCACCTAGTCAGTCTTCTCTGAGCAGGTACAAACCTTTTTAAAGGACTTTAACGTTGCCATAGCGGGCACAGTGCTTTGGCAGAAATGTGGACATAATTTAGGTTTTTGCATGCACCAGAGGCTTCCGATGCTTTTTTACACTTACTGTACAGTATGTGAGCAGATGCACACCCAATACCAACATGACCGTCCACACCACGCCCTAAGCCACCTGGCCCCGCTGAGATAAACATAGAAACACATTTTGAAGTCAGTCTGACGTACATCATGTAAACACAAACGCGCACATGCTGCTACACCCTCAGTTGTTAGCGAGAGCTTCGCTATTGTGTCGCATCTTCACTGTAAGTATGGAGTCCAACCCGGTCAGCACTGCCAGGGAGTGAGTGAGTGAGTGAGTGTGTGTGTGTGTGTGTGTGTGTGTGTGTGTGTGTGTGTGCGTGTGCGTGTGCGCTTGCGCGTTCATTCAGGAGGATCCACTTTTCACCAAACGAGGACACGCCATGCTGGGTGGCCTGGAAAAAACAAATCCTGGCACAGCTCCCATTTCGCCTATTGGCCGAGGCACATTCATGAAGACATAATCTCATCTGCCGACTCTCTTCTTCCTCTCTCCCTCACTTCTTCTTTTGTCTGTTTTCCCCATGTCCCTTTGTGCGTCACACACAACATGCAAGCAACAAAAACCGAGCAGATGACACTCGGGTGAAAGGAACTTGTGGGATGAATATTATTTCCTCAGCTCAGCGTCGTCCCCCCCCCCCCATCTGATGTCTCAATCTGGTGGGGTTGAAGCTGCTGCAGCAGCAGCAGCAGCAGCAGCTCCAGACTCTGCCGACAACCGCAGTCCTAACAAGTTCTTTTCATTTTGAATTCAACTTCAAACCCCTCCCCTCTCTTTTTTCAGACAAAGCAACTAAATCTATCACAGACCTGAAATGATTCTTTTCTTGCTTTCGTTTTGCCCTCCCATTTCCTTCATTTCTCCCTTACTTTTACCTCGTGAATTATGTACAATATAGAAATTATATTTGAAAAACAATTTTAACCCAGACACCAATATAACGTAAAAAAAAACAACAACGTTATATTGGTCCATCCAGCGGACGAAGATGGATGGACCAATATAACGTTGTTGTTGTTTTTTTTTAGTTCAGGCCAGTAAGTAACTTTGATTGTGATAAACCCATCAGTGAACTCTGAATCTCCTGAGCAGGATTGTTCTGTGCTGTTTTCAAATCAAGTTGCATTCCCTAGAAACAATTCCCATCATTTCATTTTAACGCAAGCTGACACAAAGCATCAGCTCGTTACACACGTGCACACGCATACTGCAATACACAGTCAGTATTTAATAAATATGAAACAAATCCAGAATAATTACTAGGGTTTTTGGTTGATGTAAGTGTCTTAATTTCCTGCATTCAGATAAATGTTTATGCAACAAATGTTCGGTGGAAACGTCTTTATTCATGTGACAGAAAACACAAAATTCAGGAGGCAGGTGACCATTCATAATATA
This sequence comes from Sander vitreus, assembly GCF_031162955.1. NCBI lineage: Eukaryota > Metazoa > Chordata > Actinopteri > Perciformes > Percidae > Sander > Sander vitreus. The sequence continues at coordinate 23,986,808 of NC_135870.1, read as the reverse complement.
AAAATAGAATAATGGAATAATCAGAGGTGTCAAAAGTATTCATTCATTACTCAAGTAGAAGTATAGATACTAGGGTTTGAAAAGACTTCTGTAAAGGTTGAAGTATCAACTCAAGCTTTTTACTCAAAAGTGTAAAAGTACTGGTTTCAAAACTACTTAAAGTATAAAAGTAAAAGTAATGTAAGGGGGAAAAAATGCCATTAAGGACAAAAGCTTAGCCCCCACAGAGGCCTATAGTGCACTACCCCACCTCCACAAAAAAAGGAGCACCTTGTTGAGCAATTGTATTTCTGTTCTGTATGTTCAAAAATATAAAACAATAAAAAGTTGATCTTAAGAGCACAAGGCGACATTAAAGAACGGCTTGTGTATTGCTAAGGCCACATGGTCAAAATTAAATGATTTATTAAAAATTTAATAACAATAACTTATTTCAGGCTGAGTCTGTGTTTTTCAGACAATGGCAGCTACAGTCTGGTGTTACAATCCTCTACAGTGAAATACAGTCACACTTTTACACCGTTTAGCTGTCAGCATTTTAACCGTGTTTAATCCAGCTACTAGCTTCCAGTAGGCTAACGTTACCTGCTGCCAACTGTAGTGTTAACTAGCGTCCCGTGCAGCGATGTTTCAGTTCCCTCTAACGTCCGTTTTTGGAGCATCAGAGAGAAGCGCAGGCATGTAAGTTGCACCTAATAAGGCACCGAAATCCGCGTTGCTATTCGGTCCGGTAGATAACGGTCGTTAAGGCACCGGTGCCGCATTAGGTCTGTGCAGGTGCGATGGATCGCATACAAACCAATAGGGTGTCGGAATGATATACGTTTATACTTCTCATCCAACCACAATCAAATTCACTCTATCCAGATGGCGCGATTTATCTGGATAGTTTTTTTTTTTTGTGTTTTTTTGAACGATGACAAGCCGGAATGAAAACAAGCCGAACTGAAATAGGAGTAACAAGGCTATTTTTTAAATGTAAGGAGTAGAAAGTACAGATAATTGCGTGAAAATGTAAGGAGTAGAAGTAAAAAGTCTGCTGTAAAATAATTACTCCAGTAAAGTATAGATACCCAAAATTTCTACTTAAGTAAGGTAACAAAGTATTTGTACTTCATTACATTACACCTCTGGGAATAATATAAAGCAGTAAGGGGGGTTCACATCAGTGACCTGGGTCCGGATCTGAGTACACTCGCATCAGGTGTGAAAACCAACTGTACTGAAACACGAAAATGGACTATTACTTAACGCGAGCGACTACAAGGAATGTTAACCGGTTATAAAACTCAATTTAAAACTGATGCCACTTTGTCAGACTCAGATCTAGCTTCGCTTCCACCTTTGACCTGCAGCCGGAGCTCCAGCAGGAGGCTAAGAGCTCTGCGCCCAGCAGCTCTTCAGGCCAGGAGCAGAGATTCACCTTGTTGCACCGCTGGTCCACGGGGCAGCAGGCTAACCCTAACCCTCATGCAGGAAAAAACCCTGAATAGGTCAGTTGTTGGTAGCCTGTCATTGGCGCAGCGTCCTGTCTGAGTGCCCTATGGTGAATGAGAAGGACAGCAGGGCTGAGGCGGCCTCCGGTTGGCCTGTCCCACAGCCTGAGGACAGAAGACGAATCACTTCTGCCTCCATGATGCAGGCTTTTATCCCAGAGATGTAAAAAGACCCACAACTGAAGCTCAAACATGAGCAGCAGCAGGCTGGGATATATAAAGATTGCAGTTCTGTTACCCCCACATTTGTGTTGCCTATCTTTTCCTCTAAGTTGTATTAATGCTGCAGCTAAGCAGCTAAAAAGTAAAGTCAGAGAGAGGACACATCATTGACTGAGGCATTGCACAAGAGCCTCATCTAACAACCTGAACTTGTAGACCAGACAAAAAGAAAAGTGAAAGACAGTGAAAGAGGAAGCGAGCCCAGCAGCTAGCCTGGTTTATTGATAGACTTGCTTTTGGCATCCAGAGACTTCCACTAAGACAGGATGCCAGTTCAGCAAGAAAATGCTTTTCACAGAAACTAAAAAAAGGTGTCGTGGCTAAAAATAGGCGACGCCTGGAACTGAGGGCCCTTGTAAAGATGGTATCATAGAGTCAGAGCCTGTATCTATACACAGGATTTAATTTGTTTTGTGGATTGTACTGTTACTATGGCTGAATACTAAACGTAGAAACCTAGACTGGCTGTCTAAAGGTAGATCTATCAAGATGAAACCATTGTTATTGCTTCTAGTTTGGTCAGTATTGAAAGATTAGCGGTGTTACGTATACCTTGAATATTTTCTAATAAAAGTGAATGGAGGGAACTTTCTGTTTCCCTCTGGTCTTGAACCATCGCATTTATATCCACTTATTTTCTTAAAGAAAAGGCCTTTATCCCTGAACTTTTGATATTTCTGCCTTCTTAATTTTACAACTAGCAGAAGAGGTTAATGGTAATTCTTTGAAATACCTCACCTTAAAACCTTTAGAAACTTGAGGCAGAATTGTAAAACAAATTATGTAGCTGAACATTGTGATGTTGTAGATTAAAACCTATCAGACTAAACCGTACTGATTATGTAACAATAGTGAGTAATTGGTTGAAGGGTCACACTTGTAAAGGCTCCTTGTTTAGTTCACAGGGTTCATAGTCTGTTCTCTGAACCCATGTCCTACTCCACACTGCCTGCCTCCTCAAGTTCCGAGTTATTTATTGTCATAAGCAGTCATAAGAGATGCAGTCATTGGCGATGAACATCTTGGATCTCAGACTCCCTCCAATAATGCTCATTAAATATGTATAAGAAGAAATGTATATGCGTAATGAGAAGTAAACCATTTTAAAAACAGTGAGTAAAAGTCAAAGTATAAAGGTAAAGTGACAGAGTCAAAGTCATAAGATCAGGAGCTCAAGAGTTCAACAGTCTAATGGTTATGGGCCTGAGCCTGGTGGTGCGGGACCGGATGCTGCCATACCGTCTGCCGGACGGCAGCAGGCAGAACAGTTTGTGGCTGGGGGTGATTGGGGTCTCTGATAATCCTTGGCCTTCTTCCTGCATCACCGGGTGTAGAGGTCCTCTGTGGATGTGCTGTGTAGTTTTCACCACCCTGACATGACATGTCAGAGCAAGCATGAAAGCTAAATGATACATCTTCCTCACTGATATCATTATCTCAATAGATTAGAAAATTATAAAGTTATAATTTGCATATATTTATCATCAGCCCAAATCAGTATTAGCAACTATTCAATAATAAAAAGGAATGGTCCAGTAGAGAAAATTGGAGATTACTCTAAATGTTTTAAACCTCATCTGTCAAAAACTTTCAAATGTTCCAGCCAGAGAGAAATCTGTGATTTACATAAGTTGGTATCCCATAGATCCTTGTCCTGAATCTATATAAATCAGTTTTTTCCACATTTGAGCAGCTTCGCCATGTTTTAGTTTTGACTCTGGGAAGAGCCAGTAATCGAGAACCAGCTAACCTGAGAGGTCTGCGAGGTTCTACTGGGTAAGAAGATCTGATCATTTTCTTGGACCTAAACCGTTCAGTGATTTATGGACAAGCAATCAAATTTTTAAGTTGATCTTGTGAGAATTTGGTAGCCAATGTAATCTGAGAACTGGAGTTATATGCTTAACCTTTTTGGTCTGGACTGTATTGTATTCGTTTTGGACACAGCTTTATATATTTGCGTGTCATCTGCATACATGTGATGTGAAACCTTTTGAAAAGTTTTGAGCTAATGAGAACATGTAAAGATCAAATAACAGATGTCCGAGAATCAATCCTTGCGGAACTCCACACGTGAAATGCTCTGATGTACAGCTACCAATTGATACACATAGTCACTGTCTTGAAGGTAGGACTTCAACCAATTCAGGACTATGTTAGAGAGATCAGCTGTCTAGTCTATTATTAGTGTATATTGTGGTCAACAGTATCATATCAGATCAGAACCTGTTTAGATGCTTTAAAAGTTAAATATGGTAAAAATACTACTTTGCACTTTTATATGTTTTTTTTAATAAATGGAAATGCATAGTATTTTGCTAATTAATGTTTTGGTGTCATACAATTGAAGAAGTCCACCTACATTCAGTTGATTTTCAGTTGAATGAGAAGTTGTAAAACTTTTAAATACACTTAAATACCAGAACATTGCTGTTTTGTTAAAGTATATGTGTATTGTGTCAATAACTATCCCAGATGATGAGGCTTGAACAGTACAGTATCTGTACTTTGTTCTACTAGAGGACTTCAGAAGGACTATGATGTGTCAAATGTGTTTAATTCCCAGGTTACTAGAAGTAGGAAGTATTGAGTAAGAAAAATGATGCTTCCATGTGTACGCACATCTTTTTGACATGCCGACTCACTGACTCATATTATGTTGCAAAAAACTATTTCTCTACCATCACATACCTCACCATACTCACATAGATACTGTAGACCATTAAGAAGATATATATATATATATATATATATATATATATATATATATATATATATATATATATATAAAAATTATAAGGATATGGATCAAGCATGACATTTTAAAATGGTGGTGTAGTTTGAACCCTGACCGGTCTTGAGTCGGAGGTGGTGTTGTGACCTTGTGACGGAGATTAGGGCAGATTTAGATCACGGACTGTAGAGTAGATGGAGTCAGGTACAATACGTTAAGAGCAGTCAGCTGATGGCCTCGGGGAGGACATGGACAAACATGCTGTTATATACGTGTGTATCGGCTTTCATCTCATCTTAATGGCAACCCAGGAAACTAATACCATTTTGAGTTTGCAATGCCTACGTGTGGCCAGAATACATGGTTTTATGGTCATTTTAAAACTGTATGCATGAGATTTGTGAGTGCCAAAGGAGAAGTGAAGACTGCACTACAAAATGAAATCGTATAAAATAAAGGAATGAAGGAATTTCTTTCTTTACATAAGATGCATGAGAAAAGTTAACAACAATTTCAATTGACAATAAACAGAAGAAAAGAAGAAACGCACATATAATATGGAAACAATAATCAAGAAGGTATCATCAGATTTTGGAAAAAACTAAAAAATTTCAAAACAGAAGTGAATTCCCTTAGAATGTTACAACAGCAGCTTAAATGATATTCTGTGAATGTTATTGCAGCAGGAACTTCTCAGAGAACATTTTTCTTGTAAAGGGGCGAGATGTCTCCTTTGAGAATAAATGACAATTATAACTGTCAGTGTGCCCACTGACAGCTAAAACCACTGAAATCTCTGGTGGCAGAGTTGCCATTCATGTTGGATTACACGTTGCAGCAAAGTGCGAGGGCCGTCTTACCCCACGGATTCATGTTTGCAGACCACTGAAGCGTTGCCAAACAGACATGTCTTACAGCGAACGCTCAGAGAAGATCAATCACAGGCCCTGGGCTCCTGCAAAGCTGCCACCTGTCTCACTTAGAGGACACGTCAAGTACAGTACATGCAGTCACAGACTCGCCTGAATAAACTGCAGCTGGTTCTCAAAGAACCTCAATTAAAAGCTCTGTTGAATAAGTGATGAGGTAGTTGTTTGGTGTTGAACTAAACTGGCATTACTGCAGTGTGAGCAAAGGGACACGCAATAACCTACAATATAGATGGTTTAATTACAGAGCAATAAGGAAGTACTGTTAATGTTTAATGTGCTCGTAAAATGCAGAGGAGTGATGTCAGTATTATGTTGGAATGCAAAGACATCGGATACTTAAAAGTCTTGGCTGAAGCCTGTAAAGTTTGGCCTCTACTTCTTCCATTCATTTTTTTTATTTTTTATTAATTATGATGCATTTTATTAAAGCATTTCAAGATGGATTTTTTTTGGTTTTCATTATAGTGCCCCTAAATACCAAAACATGGAGATGAGTAGAGATGTTCCGATACTGATACCAGTATCGGTACTGTCTCCGATACTGCCTAAAACACTGGTATCGGTATCGGGAAGTACTGCAGTTAATGCACCGATCTGATACCACGTAATAAAGCCCTAAAAGAAAAAATACGTTAAAGTAGTTTGTTTATGTTCTTTTTCCGTTATAACTGACTGTCAAACTGGATAATAGAAGAAAGTTCTGGGGCATTCATTGTTTGTGTTTGTTCATGTTTCACAAAGAGTTTAACCTGAGCCAGACCGACAACAAAGATAGAAATAATATCACATCCATACAGGGATAGTAGTATACAGTTGTTAAAACATAATAAAATATATAACACACTGGTATCGGATCGGTACTCGGTATCGGCCAATACGCAAGTTCAGGAATCGGTATCGGGAAGCAAAAAATGGTATCGGATCATCTCTAGATGAGAGGGCATTGTGGGATTTACTGGAGGGGCACAATAGTTTAATAAAATAACTAATTTGGGCTGATTGTGTACTTGAAAGCCACTTTCAAACTGGGGGGGCAGATAAATGTAGTGAAAGCAGTAGTTCCTATCAGAAAATGACCGTACCTTATTGTCTCCTTTCCTTTTTTTTCCAGCCAGCTACATTTAAAAGAAAAAAATCTAATATTCGCTCCAAATCATGAACAGGCACCGGCCCAAATTTAGTTTGGCTGGTGTTATTTTCTTTCTCATGTTGCCAGTGAAGTGAAAAAAACCATGGAGGCAGGGGAAATCTGTGTCACCATGTGTCAACAATATAAGTAGAAAAAAATGATGTAATTTACCCATTGGTATGATTTGTTTTTTAGTTGTTATAAAAAAAAAAAAATCCCTAAAAAAAATTGCCAAATCAAAGCAGTTCAATAACATGTTTAGTATAATAGATAATTGCTTATTGTCATTGTTCTGTCTCTGTGTGTCTTTTGCAGCTTAAGATCTCATTCAACGAGTCGAGTCTCCACAGTACGTATGAGTATCCGTCAGAGAGCAGCGCGTGGGACAGCGGGGACGAGGACGAGGACGAGAAACTAGACGAAAAGCTGGCGGACGGACAGCCGAGCATGGTGGGACGCATCCACATCCCCCGACCCAGTTTCACCAGCTCGCCCACGCACATGACCAACAGTAACGGTGAGGAGGTTAATTTGGATGTTTTTGTGGTGAACGTGCAGGTTAGATGTCCAGTTTAAACTCCTATAGAAGCATTAAAATGCCTGTCTTTTGACCAACGCGTTGGTCTGTGAAAAATCCTGCAGATATTCATGCTCCTCAGAGGATGAACCCTTTCCATTTTGGACCCCCCCACCTGCTTTCCTCTTTGGGTGGATATAAATACAAATCGTGTTATTAGCTGTATTTATGTGTCACTTATGTAAAATCAGAGTTAGCAGAAGGATTTTCTAGGACACACAAGATCAAGAAAAACAAAATGAATAATGAGGAAATTAAATCAAAAGCAGTAGCAAGAATAGTAAAAGGAGGACTGGTGGGAATAGATAAACAAGAACCAAATATTCAGAGCATGATCAACAGCAATTACTTGATATAAAAAAAGTGCATTTAAAAGAGAGACTGTAGCAAAACTACATCATATAGTGTACTTTTATATCTTTTGTATGTACATGCGAATACGTCACTCCAGTTCTTTGAGGGATGATGTGAAGATCTACTTTTCACTCTGCATTGCCGCACTTACCATCATGTGTCAATGTTGAGTGACTAAAAAAATTTTTTTTTTTTCCCCTTTCTTTATTCAGAATACAGATATACAAACAAACAAGGCACTTTTACTAATCCACTTAAAAAATAGAGCTTTTGCCTCGGGTCGAGCATATAAACAAAACCTAGGAGCTTATACATAACAAATCGACATGCGACTAAGCAGTTAGCGAGGCATTGGAAACTTCATTTTGGTGGAAATGACACCACTCCTAAACCGAGATGTATAGTGACGAAGTAGAACTACTTTACTACTGTACTTAAGTACTAAAAGGCTGTATCTGTACTCTACTGGAGTATTATTTTTTTTTCTCCTACTTCCACTTTTACTTCAGTACATATTTTCGATGAGTTTAATACTTGTACTCCGATACATTTTTTATGTGTTGCATCGTTACTCGTTACTAGGGCTGCATGATATTTTGTTACATCGTCATGTGCACATGTGCGATAGTCACATCGCAGGACGGCGCGATAGTCACATCGCAGGACATTGCGATGTTGACACTACAACTTTTTTGCTGCTTGATAGAACAGTAAACTTTCACCGTCCTCCTTTTACATGATTGTTACCAGCCGACCCTTCCCCTTTAAGACAGGTGGTCAGACAGGTGTGACGTAACGTTAGTCCGACGGGGTTTGTAATGGGAAGTGAGGCTCTCCCGTGTGTAGAAAAGTACCGTAAGCGGCAGCTGCCACTGACACAGTGATGCACATGCTTTCCCATGGGTAGTGAAGCTACAGTAGTCAGTTTTTTATGTACGCTGCAAAGACTAAATCTAAATCACCTGATTAATGCAACGTAATCACGACATCTCCCGGCCATTTTTCACCGCAGAAAGCTGCTACCAGCCAGGCTAAAGCTAATAAAGTTAGCCTAAAGAAACAAGGCGTCTGTCCCAACTAACATTAAGGTTCAGAGCCGCGACGCTGGAAACCTAACACTAATCTAACAGCAGTCTGTGTCTGATATAACGTCATTTACACTGATTTAAGTGTTCTTGGATACAGTTTGTTGCTAGTGCGTGACATGCAGGCTCTGCATGCACAGCCAACCACCAAACACAATCAATGTTGATCAATTTATCAAACAACCAAAGCAGGCCCCGCTAGTCGACCACAACCTGACATTTAGAGGAAGCAACATGCATGCATTATTAATATCGTTCACTTTAGCCTGGATTGATCGTATTATATGAATACAATGGTGTCATGTCAATCAACCAGTGTATTTCTTCCTAATGTCCCTCTCCAAAATCTCTTCAGAAGAGTAGTCACAGCGCTTACTTGCTTTGGTTTTTGTAAAGAATTAAAGTTCAACAAAGAATGGTTCACATTAGAAAAGTTCCTTTTTCATTTTTATTTTTATTTTCTATGTAGAATCACCCCAGTAGTCGAGAATGATTTATTATTTTTTATTAGTCATCTTTTGTCATATCGCAATGACTTTTGTCATTTTTTTTCAATATCTTTAATAACTACATAACACAATACTTGTACTGTACTTTCAGTACTTATGTAGTACATTTTAAAATAAACTACGTGCAATACTTAAGTACAAAAAATGTTGAATACTTTAGTACTTCCACTTAAGTGTGGTGCTTAAAGAGCACTTCAACTTCTACTCAAGTCAATTTTTTGATAGAGCACTTGTACTTTTACTCAAGTCTGGGTGTCTAGTACTTTATACATGTCTGCTCCTAAATAGTTTGATGGGAGAAATGTAGGCTAGAGATGATAATCAGTTTACAAATGGCAGACCATCCCATAATTAACAGCTGTCTTGTATAGCTGTTATTGTATAGGGGAACTAAGCCCATTTTCAACATTGTTACGCGTTATTCCTATGGTCTAAGACAGTCCCAAAAATACAAGTAAACATTAACAACTCTCAAATTCAAAGTGTAAAGTCTGGAAGCGCTCCATCGACGATGAATTGGTAAAGCTGTTCTAGATGACACTGAGAGCACCCGGGGGAATGTTCTGGGTATATGGGTCCATTTTCTGTTTTAGAGCTGATAACACTACAATAGAATAAAGCTCAAAACAAAATCAGTCCCTTGATGACATCATAAGTGTGAGACTTACTTCTCTGGTTTCCGGCTTTGAGAGAGAGTAGGTCATGTTCACAAATGTTGCCCGGAGTTTTCCTAGGCCGTTGCAATAACGTGTTGGAATTGTTAATTCGGCTGGTGTTCCCCTTTAAGCTGAGGCTGAGTCACAGGGGCTTTTGAGTTGATTTTTTTCAGTCGCGTTCTGTGGTATTTTAAAGGTCTTTATGTGTCCCCCAAACCCTTTTCATTGAGCCTCAGAGTTCAGCCACGGTTGTCCCACCTTGTGTTGGACAATCGTAGAAAATACACATGAAACAGCTCTTTTTTCCCTTCTTAAAGCTGATGTAAGGTGATTGGCGTTAGACTAAATATGAAGAGCATGTGTTGTGTCGTTTTTGAACAGTGTGGTTTTGGCTGTACAATTACATAAAACAAATATAATGTGACAAAGAATTTGGGGTTACACTTTACATGAAGGTATCTACATAAGAGTGACATGACACTGTCATGAACATTATAAACAAGTCATAAATGTTTATGACATAATGCTTCTTTTAGTAAGTGTCTTTTGGTTTTTGTCATGACAAGTTAGGGTTATGGTTAGAGTTATGGTTAGGGTTCATGTATCATGATAGTGTCATGTGTTCATGACAGTGTCACGTCACTCTTATGTAGCTACCTTCAAGTAAAGTGTTACCGAATTTGGGAATGTATAATGAGATAATGAGCTGTCCTGACATATATGAAGACAATCTAAATTTGCTCTGAAAATGAGGGGAATAATTCAAATGGAAACAGGATGAATTTAAAGGCGAGACATTTAGTTTGTTCTCTTATCAGAGTTGTCTGATCAGGCCGATGCTTCTTTATTATGTCAGCGTCACGACCTTCATGTGCACGGTGCAAGAGACAGACAACATTAGGTCAGAGCCGTATCTATCTCAAATATCTCTAATCTACGGCTCCGTATCAGATATGATGACAGAGACCTCTACTGGACAACTCGTGAAACACACTCAAATGTAGTTTTCTGTTTCCATTTTTACTTCATCAGCTCACTTACTACTTCAAATATTCATCAATATTGCTAGGTTTTCCATGTTATTGAAATATGACTAAATTATTTTGCAATTTACGTTCAAAACTAAATAGTATACCAGATATAATATTAAAAGGAATGAGTGGCAACAACACATGGAGAAAAAAAGTTCTTAACATTTTAGCAGTACTTGAAAGCAATACTTGAGTAATCGTCTGTTACCCTGGCTGCAGCAGGTGCTTCCATGACACTATCAGTCATGCTTCCTCCTCCTCTTCTTCAGTTTTGGCCTATGTTTTTGTTTTTTTCCAGTGTAACAAATTACTTCTGATTTCATTTAGTAGAAAAGAGTAACTAAGATGCTCAGGGGAAATGTAGTAAAAGTATACATTTTATTTAGAAACTGTAGTGGAGTAAAAGTTTCCGGAAATATAAATAATGAAGTAAAGTACAGATCCGTGAAAATTCTACTTAAGTACAGTAGCGAAGTATTTGCACTTCGTCACATTACAACACTGCATTTTAGTAACAGATTGTCTTTTTATTGCGTGCAGACCTTTCCAGCTACATTCCCAAGCACTCTGTGGACTTCAGCGCCTGGCAGGAGCACAAACATGACGACAGCGTTTACCAGGAGGACACCACTTCCCAGCACACGCAGATGACAGAGGAAGTTATGGTGAGAGACGACTCCTCTATTCATCAAACACACCGTTTCTGTACCAGGTCTCCTTTCATTTCAATTTCACACGTTCAAATGTCTTGACAGTCCAAAGCCCAAATACATTCACTTCACAATGCTATATGGCAGCCCATTTTCCAACATTTTACCAAATGTTAAGTTGGTAACTTTTAAAAGTTGAAAGTTTGCTCCGGGCGGTGCTTTGGTTTTTGGCTCAACTATTTTCAACATGGCGGCCGGGTCACAAACAGACAGTATATATGATGGACCAATAGATCCCGTTGCTCTGGACGGAGACCAGTGAAGGATGTTAGAAGCACTTTTCCGGTGAGCGCTGAGCGTTACTGCGCAACCTCCAACTGAGAGAGACGACGTAGATGTGACGTGAGCAACCTGTCTGAAAGTTGTAAGTCTTCTGGTAGCTGTGCCAAGAGAAATCTCAATCATTCCCAATCTTGCAGAGACGGAGAGCGTAGGTATATGTAAGGAGATAACATAGACACAGGCTAATTATTGCTAACTAAAATGCTAGTTAACATTAGTAATTAAACTTAAACAGCTAATGTAAGTCGAAAATGCCTGCGAGCTTCTCCTGTACTGTACGGTAATTTCTCTACTGTGCGACAGTAAGTCGCGTGGTTATGACACAGTCGTTAGCCTATTTTTACAAAAATGTCTGCTACGGAGCCATAACATGAGATACAAGGTAATGGAGCCTTTTAGACATTGTTGTTTAAACGCTTTATTCACTGTCAAAGTGGTGCCAAAATGAATGACAGTCAATGGGATGCTAACGGCGGGTGAGTGCTTGTTCACATCAAAATGGCGCCATAGGATCTACGGGTTGTTGACAGGCGCTTACCCCCTTGGTCACAAAGCGTCTCATGTTCAGCTTTCATGTCTTCAGCTGTCCTGTCAATTAAATTAAGTATGCCGTTTTATGTGTTAAATTCTGACTAAAGGTCCTAAGGTAGTTTTTGTGTAATGCAGACTATTAGAATATGGTTTAATTTACTTCACTTAATTTCCATCCTAGCGAGCAGCAAAAAGGGTCTTTTAAAGTCTCAAACATTAGCTAATGAATCCTGTCAGCACTGTGTTTGTACTGAAAATAAATGAAAGACAAAAGATTTTACAAAAGATTTCACATTTGGGCGCCCGGATAGCTCAGTTGGTAGAGCGCGCGCCCATATATAGAGGCTTGTTCTTCGACGCACTGGGTTCGGGTTCGATTCCGACCTGCGGCCCTTTGCTGCATGTCATTCCCCTCCTCTATCTCCCCTTTCATGTCTTCAGTTGTCCTGTCATAAAGGCCTAAAAATGCCCCAAAAATAAATAAATTATAAAAGATTTCACATTTTCTCCTTAGTCATACAAGAACAGCAGGATGTCCACGTACAGTAAAGGATGAGTCTGTGTTACCTTATTTGACAGAAATCTATGCATTTACCTGTTATGTCCGTCAATTTGATAAACAAAAATGTATATTGTGCTTTAATAAATTAAACCCCAGTTAACAAAACTGGTTAAAAAAAAATGATCTCAATATTTGAATAGTCCGGTCAGACTCTCATATTCAAGTCTTTGTTCAGCTCGTTCAACCGTTGTTTGGTAAATTGCTCCTAAACACATTTAGAGAGGATTTGAATTGCTATTTTTATTCTCAGTTCTTAACATTTTGGTGCTGGGGATTTCTTCCTTTGGGGCTGGCTCTAAAAATGTCTCTATGCAGGAAAAACCCCTGACATGGAATTAAAATGTCTCCTCTCTCCTCAGCTCACACCTGCAGACAGCTCCTCCCTGTCGGACTACAGCAGCGAGCCCGCTCTTTACTTCTGATCAGAGGGACCAATCAGCTGTACCGTAGCACCCCCCCCCCCTCCTCCTCCCGTGGGACCAGCCTGCAGCCAGAGCCCAGCCTGACCTGCCTCCAGCTCTACACTCCAGCTGTCTCTAAGCACATCTTCCTGCTCAGACAGGAAACACAGCATTTAGTCTGTTTCTTTTTGGCTGATCTCCTGCCACGGAGCCACCTCACACCACCTTATCAACCACATATCATAGCAGATGAGCTTTTTTGCTAGGTGGCCGGTGTTTCCATTCCCAGCCTTCTTCCTGACCTGCCGCAAAGAATCCAAAAAGCAGCTGGACTGTGTTTGCCCTTACCATCCTGGACAGTTGATCTGTCAGCCTCCCTCCCTCCCTCGTTTCCTCGTCCCCACTAACAAAATATCGGACCCGAATCGATTGTCAAAATCTAGAGAGACGTCTGCCTTCCTCGCCAGACTCTGGAAGAAGTTCACGTCCTCCTTCCTGTGATTCTCTTGCTTCCGACTTCAACATTTGCTTCAGGTTTTTTTGGGGGAGGAGATGTTGACCAAACTCCTTTTTAAAAAGAACAGGAAGCCGCCAGTGCCCACGCGTAGGCAACGCCACGGTGACAGAGTTCAGTGTTAGCATGGAAACATGTGATTAGGATGTCCAAAAAAAAACCGTAGGCTTCGTGTAGGACGTTTGTCCGCTTGTGTCGATCGCTGGCACACTCAAACACACAAAAACAACAACAAAAAATGATGAAAGGGTGCCACAATTGTTTCTTTGTCTTATTCTCTTTTATTTTTATTTTTTTGTACCTGCATGTTTTGATTTCAGCCAACAGCTTGGTTGGTTCTCTTTGACCGTAAAGCTTCTGTATGCCTTTTTTTTGTTGTTTTTTTTGTTTTTCTTCAGTTTTTTTGTACGTTTCCTGGCAAACCTACGCCTGTATTAAAGCTGCTGGATGTTCAGTAGAAAGAGTGTCAACAGCAAGCAAACTTCAACACACCTTCCCTTCTTGGTGACAAGGGAGGGGGGAGGGGGGGATATGCACCCCCCAGGGGTCATTTCTGTCAGTCAGTCAGCAACTGATTCTGATAACCCGCTTGGAAAAAGTGACCTTGGCCAATGTCTGTATGTCCGTATTGCTGGTGACAAACACAAATCATCATACTGTAGAATGTTTCTGTGTATGCTCTATCAAGGTATTTTTGTGTCACGTTTATCAAAAAAAAGTTGTCAGCTGTCGCCTTTTTTAAGTCTGGCTTCTTGTGTATTTATTCCTGCTTAAAGTTGAAGTTTGCATGTCTGAGACCTGCTCATGTACAAAAAAAAAAAACCCCAACCCACTTTTTGTAAAGACATATTTGCTGGTGTGGAAGGAAGCGACGTTTTTTTTTTTGGTGTGTTGTTGTTTTCCAGTCGGACCTCATGTACTTTGACATTCCACGAAGAGAAAGAAGCCGGTCCCATGGAAGTCACGAAGGCAGAACAACCATTCTGATCATTCATAATATGGCATGTTTGTGAGAGTGAATGCAAGATTGTGTGCGTTTTTGAAAGATGTTAATGATTATTTTTTTTAATTAAGATTGTTTTATATACAAGAATGCACCAAGTTTCCAGATGATTTAAACTCATAATGCCAAGTGATTAAAGTGTTGCTGTTAACGGCCTCACGTTCATTCTTGACACGCCCGGGATCGAAAAACCTACGGCCAGTATTGTTGTACAGTTTCCACCATATTTTTCATAAGTACATAAGATGTATTTCTTACTCCCTGTCATTTTTTTTTTTTTTTTTCATTTTCTCCAATCAGATGAAATGTGTTCAGCATCGAGGTTGGACTTTTGCTGTTAGGAGATGGGACGTTTTGTCCTCGTCTGATGAATTTAGGAATTCTCTGTTTTCGTCTGGAGTCTTGGATGTTTGTCTTTTTGTCTTGCTTTTAGCTTTGTTTTGCACCTCATGAGAAGCAACAGAGTAGGCAACGGAGCATACGTGCACTTAAAAAGAACAAGAAGTCTAGTTGAAGAGTTTTGTAGCCACTATTGACAACTCGTATTACACAACCATTGATTGTATGTCAGATAGATGTATGAGAATGGATTTGGAGCCCTTGGTTGGCGGAATAACACTTTTTTAGACTGCAGGTATTGATTTATTTTTTCATCAAAATGAATGAATAGCATTTTGGAATAGACCTCTTCAATTGTACACAGTGAATGCACTGCCGATTAATGCCATGTCCACTGTTTTTACTCCGTTTGCCACAGCCTTGCATCAAAAGTCTTGTGATTGTCGGCCTTGTCGCCGCAAACTGTATCCCAAGCGTATAGTTTTCCACACAGGTCCAGGTTCTCATAATTGGCCTGAAACAACCCCACAAATCCCCCTAAAGTCCGTCATTTTTTTAGTCGTGGTTATAGGTCAGTTCAGCTGATGTACAATAGCTTTCAAGGACCACGGCAGTGATTTAGCGGGGTTTTTTTTTTTTTTTTAGCCCATTTAGTGCGAATCACAACTATTTTTTGCAAACCGTGCTACTGTGGTTTTAGAGTCTGAATGTATTTTTGAACTATTCCAGATGTCCATTCAGTTTCCACTCAATTTCATATGGTATAAAAATCTCCAGAAGACTTGTTCTCGACTTGTATAAGTCATCACAGTGAACCTACTATGGTTGCATCGTAGTGCAGTTAGTGCTGGGTATCATTTCAAACACCAAAATTACACTTTTGATACCTTTCCGAACACTTTTGTGAAGTGTTTAGTTGAAAACTGGCCATTTCAATCATATTGTCTGAAAAGACAAGATTATGAATCTGAGCAAGCGTTCTGTACTCCATACTTGGTGGTACACACATTTCAGTCAGTACCAAATATCCAGCCCTATTACATGCAGCGCAGACATTTTAAATCAATCTGCACATAAACGACATTACCACACATCCTAACGTAGGGTAAACGGAACTGACAAGAATGCAGACTTGACGTGCACTGTGATGGATTACACAACTCAACAGTCGACTAAAGACATTTCCACAGCATGAGGAAATGAATGGAAACCAATGGCTGCTTGAAAAAGCATAACAAACAGTCAGCAAGAAATGTGACGTACACATGATTTGTAATTAAGGAGCTAAAAGTTAATGCGCCTGACTTGGACCTGCTGTGGTCAAACGACACGCCTGTGGATTCATCTGTAGTAAGTGCTGCCTTCAATGTCCAAAATCCCAAAGAGGACATCAACTCTAAAGTGGGAATCTTTAGCTCTCTCGTCTTTCTGTGAACCGAAGGACCAAAAAGGCAGAGAGTGAAACGTGGGGAATCCCCACTAACGGTCTGGAATGACACCAGTGGGACATAGACACACGCCACTTGACTTCTGAAGTGTACGCGCGGACCTCACTCTGCCTACTCCTGTTGCAAAGGGAGCAGTTTGTGTTGGTCACCCTGTTGTAGCGACTCTGTGGTAGAAGCTTCATCTTATTCCCCCCCCCCCTTTTACTTTTCCCACTCGTCTGTAAATGTACATTGCAGCAGATGTGCTTACTGTAAAGTTATTGTCAATGATTTGGGCTAATAAAAAAACAAAGTGATGTCACACTTGTACAAAAATGAAAGCTCAATAAATAGAAAACTTGAACAAATGGAAATACTGTCTACGTGTCAGTTCCATCCTGAGAAACACCATTTTAGCTTTTCTTGACAAATGACAGTAAGCGAGGGAGATCCGAGTTGAAAAATTTGAGATAAAATACGTAACTCATCTTAAATCTAACTGAACACGAACTACAACAGCCTAGTGCAACATATTCCAAGTCTGCCCTGCTGTCCGTTTGGTCAAAAAACAAAAGAGTCGTGGTAAGTGATAAGAAAAACATTTATTAGAATAAGAAACTTACAATAAAATCAATCAAATCTATTACACTTGAGTCCAGAGTGGAGTACAAACGGTTAAAAGCGCAGAGTCGAGGGTTGCTTTTGAGGTCAAAACGAGAGTTCAGGGACATTTCATTGGCATTATTGAGCCTTTCTCCGCGGCTCTGTGGCTTTACTCAGGTTTCCTGCCTCCTGCTTCAGGACGCTCAGAAGAGACTGGGAACTCTCCAAGATCTATAGGAGGTGGGGGGGGGGAGTAGAAGAAGGAATAAGAAGTAAAAAGAAGAGAACATATAGCTGACAGTTTGGTTTATACTGTTAAGGTCATTTAAAAAAGGGGGCCAGGCACTGCTGACTGTCTGTTGTTCTTTAATAAGAGCAGCTTTGGTGTGTGTGTGTGTGTGGGTGGGGGGGTTCGACATCAGTAAGCAGGGATGTACCTGTGGGAGAGGAGACTGCTGCAGAAGGACAACAGGATGGTGCGTCACTGACTGTAAAAGCACACGCTGTACAGTATCACGCTGTGCCGTCAAGATATTTGGTAGCTTGACTCAGCCTTATATCGACATCGTATCTGCTTAGGCTAATCCAGTGGTTCCTAAAGTGGGGCTCCCGAGGACACCCCCCCCCCCCCATTTCAATCCAAAGTAACACACGTTGCTTACTTCACGTGAAAAACTTGGAGAGCCACTTGGCTAATCGTTGCTGGCCCAACTGGCTTGAATAGGCAGTTTTCATCTAAAAGGCTTTGGCATGCTCAGCTGTCCAACCACAGTCCTGTGAACTGTGAACAACCTGAAAAAACCCTGAAGTGCAAAATTGGCAATGAAAACCGTCGGTTTAACCCTGCCTGCACTGACAAAGTATTTGTTTGTTTGTTTGTTTTTTTTACAGCCAAAACCCAACCAATGTCTTTAAATTTGCAATACACGGGTTGCAGGGTTTAAAGACTACAATGAATGTACGGTGGCCCTACATTGAGAAACCCCACACAGACTTCATGTTCCTACGATGGTGCTCAAGAGAGAGAGCCACAGCAAGTCAAGCTTTTCACACATCAACTCAATAAAAAGCAGAAAAATGGTATTGCTGCTACTAAAAGTTCTGTTAAACGATGGTTTTTTTTAATGCAGTCTTTGACGTGCCTGTGTCAGATGTGACCAAATTTAAAAGAGAAAAAATGTATTCATTAATCCTGCAAAACCCACTAGAGCTGCTGATTATTTTCTAAAGAACATTTAAGATAAAGTTGGGTTTTTTTAAACCTATCCCAGCTGCTTAGAGTCCAAGGTTATGTCTTCAAACAGTTTTGTTTGACAAAAAAAAACACCAAATATTCAATTCACAATAATATGAAACAGAAGGGTGGAGTTGAAACGGGTCACATGCTTATTTCACAGATACTTTTGTGTTTTATTTCAATTTGGAACCGATGATTTTTCAAACAATTCCAATAATTCAATGGAATGGTCATTTCTGAACAATTCCAAGTTGGAACCGGTTCTCGATGCACACACTCGCACGCACACACACACACACACCTTAGTGTATGCAGCCTCGGTCTCTGCGATGGTGCGGTCGAACGTGGCGCGGGCGGCGAGTCTTTGCGCCAGGCTCTCGTTGACTCGGCTCAGCTTCTCCGAAAGGACGCGGATGTCGTGCTGCAGGCGCTCCTTCTCCTCTTCCTCCTGCTTGATCTGACTGTTCAACTCCTCTCGCTTGGAGCACAGGTCCTCAATACCTGACGGAGACACAGCTTCATCACACCGGCCCGCCTCACTGGAGCAGCTGAGGCCAGCGACGGATGATTCTGTGCCTGGGTGTGATGACGGGGGTTGTTTGCTTTAAACAAAACTGAAAAATATCAGTATTTATGCACATTTCTAAATCACATGAAGATCAAATGATTGCATCGGTAGTGAAACGATTAGTCAGCGTTATGGATTAGTCTGTAACAGAACTCATATTGAAAACTCATACTGCCAACAACATGTGTTGTATACTGTGTGTTTGGGGTGTGCCTGGATAACTCACTGACAACATACAATACCGGTCAAAAGTTTGGGGTCACTTAGAAATTTCCATTCCACTCCATTCCAGACAGAATACCAGCTGAGATCAGTTGCATTGTTTTTTTAATCAGGGCAGCAGTTTTCAGATTACATTATGTGTTTACATAATTGCAAAAGGGTTCTCGACTGTTGTAGAAAGAAGTGGCTGATCTTTAATGCAATATCTACATTGCCCATTATCAGCAACCATTCATCCACTGTTCCAAAGGCACATTCTGTTTACTAATCAGATATCATTTTAAAAGGCTAACTGTGAAAACATTGGAGAACCCTTTTGCAATTATGTAAGCACATAATGTCATCTGAAAACTGCTGCCCTGGTTAAAAAACAAAAACAAACGCAATGCAACTGATCTCAGCTGGTATTCTGTCTATAATAGAGTGGAATGGACATTTCTAAGTGACCCCAAACTTTTTGACCGGTAGTGTACAGTTTAACATTTCTGGCCAGTTTTGTTTGGACCAATCATAAAGTAGAATTAAATACCTTTAAATTGGGTCTGGCACCCTGCCAAAGGTTCTCAGACTACAAACAGATTAACCAGCAACTGACAGGTGAGAAGTGTTAACATTACGTCGTTCATGTTTCTTTCTCAGAAACTAAAAACACGTTGGCTGTATATTTGTTTTCTTTTTTTTGGAGGGCGGGAGAAACGACCAACATATTTGTTAAAACAACTTCAAGTTTAAAGAAAATGATAGCCTGTTAGTAGAGCTGGGCAATATATCAATATTATATCGATATCGTGATATGAGACTAGATATTGTCCTAGATTTTTGGATATCGTAATATGGCATAAGTGTTGTCTTTTACTTGTTTTAAAGGCTGCATTACAGTAAAGTGATGTTATTTTCTGAACGTACCAGACTGTTGTAACTGTTCTATTATTTGCCTTTACTCACTTAGTCACTATATCCACATTACTGATGATTATTTATCAAAAATCTCATTGTATTTTAGGAAGCACCAATAGTCAACACTACAATATCGTTACGGTCGATATTGAGGTATCTGGTCAAAAATATCGTGATATTTGATTTTCTCCATATCGCCCAGCCCTACCTGTTAGCCCTCAGTTGAACTAACGTGGTCTGCGTGCATAGGGTTTAAGGCTGGTTTCCAGATGATAGACACCGCATAATCTGGAAGGGTTAATCACACTGTACCAGAGTGTATCCTGTTCCGGTCAAATAAGCTTTTAAGAACAGTTCAAGGAGAACAGACCAGCCCAACATCACAGGTGTCTGGACGTTAACGTTACTACCCCTGTGATACTACAAAGTGAGTATGTTGGGAGCCAACGTTATCTTTAAATGAAACATATCCGTGACAACAGGAAAGCGGGTTCACCTTTGCAGTTTAACGTTAGACACTGAAGTATCTTTGTGGCAAAATATTATATTCAAAAGGACAACGTTACTGAATTAGGCACACCACGTCGCCAAAACAGCCACTTAACAGTTAACGTTAATCACCCGGCATCACACCTTTTTCAGGGACTAGTACTACTAATCTATAGAAAAACGTTATTGACAAGATAAATAAGTTAAAGTTACCTACATTTGACAAGTTCATTGTTGTAAGTCTGCAGAGCAGCAGCTTGTTGGGTCATGTTGGATTGTATCTAGCTAACGTCCGCCTAAGTTAACTAGCTAACGTTATAAGCTGTAACCGCGGCTAGGCACCGCTTGAGATAGCTAGTTAAATGTTATCTAAATTCTTGCGGCCGGCTAACTTGTCATCTGTCTCTTTTTGTATCCAAAAATACAAGCGCCTCCCCACAGAGAAGTGTTTCCGACGAAGTGCTCGTACATGGCGGGTTTCCCGGACAACTGATCCACTTCTTCTTCTTTGGGCCGTTCAGGGTACTACTTCTTCTTTGGTGATGTTTTACGGCATTGTTGTTGCATTGCTGCCTCCATCTGGAGCTCAACTATTACTGCGTCATCTTCATATTACATCCTTTTTATTAGTCCTAGTCCGGCAGCCCAGAGCCTTTCGATCAAACCCAAAGAGTATCAACATTAGAGCACAGGGGCATCCAGGGGATGACCTCTCATATGCAGATATGGATGTCTGCCGGAGCCCCACTGCTGCGTTTGGCCCCTGGGGGCCTCAAAGAGGGCTGAAAAAATGTGTTCGATCAAACCTTCAAAAGTACCATCTCAAACCACTCCGATATGAACAGGCAGGTCACACAGAGTACTGAATGGCCCCTGCCAGCCACCAAAAAAAAGGGCCCCTCAGATATGGCCAAGATCAAACGAAGGGGGTACCACATGAAACCACCTTGAAATGAAAAAGCACATCCCACCGAACCCAAAAATCACAATGCCAGACAAATTACTTGCTGCAAAGGGCCTGCCAGACGCCCCTCAAATGTGGCCCCAATATCATACAATTGACCTAGATTAAATGTTGAGAGTACCACTTCAAACTGAACCAATTGTACACATCCACAAAGTACAACCATCAGCATGCCAGACACATTTTCTGCTGCTTACGGTCCACCAGACACCCCTGAAATGGGGCAGTAGTGGCCTAGGGGTTAAGGAAGGGAGGTTGCCGGTTCAATCCCCAGACCAGCAGGATAAAATCTGGGTGGGGAAAGTGAAAGAGCAGCGCTTGTCCCTCCCTCATTACCACCACTGAGGTGCCCTTGAGCAAGGCCCTTAACCCCAACGGCTCCAGTGGCGCTGCTCAGTGGCCAGCAGTACTGGGCAGCTTCCAGGTATGAATGTGTAAACTGCGTAACTGTGTGAATGTGACAGGTCGTCGTTGCAAATGAGAAGTTGTTCTCAATCGACTTACCTGGATAAATAAAGGTTAAAAAAAAAAATACAGTCCCCACATACTTGACCTTGGAGCAGACTGTAAATAGAGATGCAGCATCACCCATGAGGGGCATTGTGAGGTTCACTCATTCACACAATGCAATAAGAAGATGGTGTATTACTTCAGGTCAGCGAGGAATGTCTGTGACAGAGTTGCGGAGTCATGTGATCCCTTTTCTTCTCCATCAACAACATCTCCATACCTCCTGAATATAGCTACGGGAAGAGCAACATCACAGGAAACCCAGGAGTATCTGACTGGAAGCCTTTTTACTGGCCATGAACTGTGTGTGAAGTTCCAAGACAAGAAAAGGATGTTGAAGCCCATCCAAAGAAGACAAGTTTCAAATTTTCCAAAAGAAAACCTAAAAAGGAGGCAAACTACTACCAAGGAAAAGTATGTGGCTGAGACCATGAGAGATGTATTCATTCACCTTCTTGTTATGATTTCACAGAAGACGACCTTTGACCTTAGACATATTAAGAGCTTCCCAGTTACAGAGTAACCGCTGTCCATCGCACACTCAGATGGATCAAGCCTCAAGACAGACAAGAGTAAGTTGCTCAGAAAACTTGAGATGCTACAGGACGGTTTCACAACTTTACCGCGGATCAATGTGACACTTAAGTTGCTTTTCCATTACATGGTACCTGCTCGACTCGCCTCGACTCTACTCGCCTTTTTTTGGTTTTCCATTACGAAAAAAAGTACCTGGTACCTGCTAACAGGTACTTTTTTTAGTACCACCTCAGTCGAGGTTCCAAGCGGAGGCGAGCCGAAAAGGTGACGTGAAAAAACCTGCAGACTACTGATTGGTCAGAGAAAATAGTCACTATTCACTACTTCATCAGCAGACAAGAGTGCCGAGCGTCCTGACCTGAACAAACGCACCATTTTTAAATAGTTTAGCCAGATATTGTGAGATATAGCTAGCTACTCTCTGCACTATTTACAGGACTTTATATATATTTATATTTTAGTTATGGCAAGCCGCAAAACCACGACCGTGGTCAACTGAGGAGGTAAATATTTTTTTGTGTCTGGTTGCGGACGTGCGGATCCAGCGAGAGCTAGATGGGGGGGGGGCTCCTGATCCATTCCTTCTTATATGCCATTGGAAAGATAACATCATATGGAGTCCTAGACAGAAAACTCCTCACATATGTCTGTGCCAGTCAAGGGAATGAGATTCATGTATTATTTGACACATACCAACATGGACAAGAAAAGGGATCACATGAGTCTGTAATTGCATTGATCAAGGCATCCCTGTGGTGACTGTCTTTCTGTATTCTGCTGGCCTGAAGCTGTGCAGCTGGCTGTTCCTCTGCCTCCAATGCTGTCAGACTCTGCAACTCTGTCACAGGCATTCCTTGCTGACCTGAACTAATACACCATCTTCTTATTGCATTGTGTAAATGAGTGAACCTCACAATGAGGGGCACTAATGGGTGATGCTGCATCTCTATTTACAGTCTGCTCCAAGGTCAAGTATGTGGGGACTGTATTTCAGGGGTGTCTGGTGGACCGTAAGCAGCAGAAAATGTGTCTGGCATGCTGATAGTTGTACTTTGTGGATGTGTACAATTGGTTCAGAAACAGTTTGAAGTGGTACTCTCAACATTTAATCTAGGTCAGTTGTATGATATTGGGGCCACATTTGAGGGGCGTCTGGCAGGCCCTCTGCAGCAAGTAATTTGTCTGGCATGGTTCGATTTTTTTTTGGGTTCGGTGGGATGTGCTTTTTCATTTCAAGGTGGTTTCATGTGGTACCCCCTTCGTTTGATCTTGGCCATATCTGAGGGGCCCTTTTTTTAGTGGCTGGCAGGGGCCATTCAGTACTCTGTGTGACCTGCCTGTTCATATCAGAGTGGTTTGAGATGGTACTTTTGAAGGTTTGATCAAACACATTTTTTCAGCCCTCTTTGAGGCCCCCAGGGGCCAAACGCAGCAGTGGGGCTCCGGCAGACATCCATATCTGCATATGAGAGGTCATCCCCTGGATGCCCCTGTGCTCTAATGTTGGTACTCTTTGGGTTTGATCGAAAGGCTCTGGGCTGCCGGACTATAACTAAAGTTATCAAATATATGTAGGGGAGTAAAGAGTATAATACTTGCCTCTGAATTGTAGTGGAGTAGAATTATAAAGTACCAGAAAATGGTCCTGGAAATACTCAAATAAAGTACAAGTACCTCAAACTTGTACTGCAACTTGAGTAAATGTACTTTCCACCACTGTGTATAGCACATTTATTTACAAGTGAACTCATGTGCTTTACATTAAAATGTATACCCTACCATTATTTACCTATTCACATGTTAAGAGTTTAGATTTTTTTCTTCGCTTTTTATGAAATGTTGTCTTTCTTACATTTCATATTTTTCATTCATTCATTCATTCATGCATAAACAACCCACAATTCATCATCTTTTTTTAACAGTTGAGAGTGTAATTGTTTGATCTCTTATAATAAATAAATATGTTGTAATGAAATATTAGTGTAAGAAAAAGTGTCCTTAATGTAGAGAAGCCCAGTAAGCATTTACATGAATAGGTCTTGATAGCAGACATTTGACTTGCCATAGTAATACAAGCAAAGGTGTTACACATTACATTAACATGGCTCTGTTCTATTCATGTGTTATTTATGTTTGCATTTATATTGGATTCATGATATAGCCTAATGGTTTGTTTCTTTAAATCTTTTATGCTCCACATATCTGGAACAAACTCCCAGAAAACTGCAGGTCTGCCGTAACTCTCAGTTCTTTTAAATCAAGGCTGAAGACCTTTCTTTTTGATGTTGCCTTTTTTAAAATAATTGTTAATTTCTTATACTGCACTGTAACTTTTATTCTCGTATTTTATTTGTTTTTCGTTTTTTTTTTTTTTTATTGTTTTTAGCTGCTCTTAAATGTTTTATAAAAAGCACTTTGAATTGCCCTGAGTGCCTTTAAAAGATGAGTGTTGCACCTAATAGCTGTACCTTTTTCAGTATGTCTGAATGCTGTGGCTGGGCTACTTATTTATCACATATTTCACTTTCTTGTGATCGTAATATCTATGGGGGTTATTATGAATATCATAAGGATTGACATTATTGACAATCATATTCCCAGGTGTGGTATTATACCGTCTGCAAATCAGTATATGTGACGTATTCGCGGGTGGGCGGAGTTAACGTCCAGGCACCATGGCTTCGGTTGGACCCGAGGTGAGTGTGTGAGCTTTATCTATCCCAAGCTTGTTTTACTTTTCACAATGTTTTTCCAAGGCTTGGAAAATGTGTATTGCTCCGGTAGCCAGAACCACGCTTGTAAACGGGCGAATTGTCGATGTCGAGGTGTCGTTTTTTCGTAAATTGCCCGCTGCCAGCCCGCAGTCTCTTGCTACTATTGTGCTGGACCGGAGGGCAACTGAATGTGCAGGAAGATGCTGCGCCCCGGAACCTGAATGGTCCGTCCGGGCGCGTTGTGGGCTCTGCTCTATGGATTAGTTATACACGGTCCTGGGTCACGTCACTGTCCTGCTTCTGTCCGATTTTAGCGGTTCAAAATAAACTGCGGATAGATATGCATGCGTTTTTAGCCGATGTTATTCGTTGTATTAGCTTTATTGTCTGTCACCGGCTCACATTGACGGCTAATTTATACACTGCTGTTTAGCTAGCTGCTAGCAGCCGAGCTAGTTAGCAGACAGTATATACTCTCACATCTCAAATCCACACAATAACTGATTCTTGAGGTGAACATCTTTTTTAAACGAGAGAGGCTAGTGTCTACGTAGTTTGGAACAATACTTGTAAATTCCCCGCTGATAATGTTATATTATCTTATGCTGTGCAGTCTGTTAGCTACATGATAATTGATGCAGTCAATGAAGGCAACGTTCAACCTCCCACTATAAACATATGGCGCCAGCTCTTAAACCGGCTTTGATGCTCTTTGCATGATTATTTTTTTCACATTAAACTTTTATTAGGAATAACTGTCCTGGTGGAGGCTTGTCTTTGCTAGCTATCTGCAGTTACGGCCATGACTTTCAGTCGGTATAAAGCAGTCCAGGGCTAGCTGTAACAAGTTGAACTGTTGTTTTTATTAATGTTTAATCAATAAAGGATGGACTGATGGAACTGATCGCTTGGCTACAATGGTACAGAAGTGTGAAAATGCATCAGTCCTTCAGTCTTTGTTTCTTTTTCTTTTTGAGAGATGGGATCCAGTCTTGTTCGGCAGAGGTCGCTTGAGAAGCGTTGAGATGATAATATGCTCAGCAGTGCTGGAAGTATATTGAGGTGTAGTGAAGAAAGGTGCGGGTCACTGAGCTGTGCAGCTACTTCCGTTTGCACTCATAACATTGGTCTGGTATGTTGATGCATTTGACACCGATACAATGGGTCGCCATAAAGTTTCAGTTCACCTAAATCAAAAACTAATTTCTCCACATACATCTAGTGGTATTTAACACTGTAGATAGTTTTGGTTTGATCTGTTGATATTTTTTTTTAGATATCTGTATATTAAAATTCAGCCTCCTCTCTAATACAATGGATTTTCATTGAAGCATTGAAAAATGCAAATACGTTGTTTTTTTTTCTTGTTTTTTTTTTTTTAGAAACCATGTGCCTGAAATGAACACACCTCGCCATCAGTCCCCTATGAAAACAGTTGACAATGAAGTAGTGGGATGACTAGTTTGTTTATTTAGGATCCTCATTAGCACCTGCATTGCTATTCTTCCTGAGGTCCTTACATCTCACTTGAAAATGTGGCAATGCAATAATAAATACACATAACAACATCATAAACAATAAAAAATTGTAAAACAGAAACTAAACATACACTATCATTTCATGACACAACTCATATAAAATAACAAAATACACACACATAAGACCAGGACAGACACATAGACAGCTCCACCAGTGCAGTCATTGGGCATTCCTTACATTTAGGTTGAACACATTTTTAAGACAGGGATATCCACGTACTATCATCCCAGAACATCTCTTTCATCCTCTTTGGACACATCTCACTAGTCCTGCTGAATCGGTTGGTCAGTCATTAGATGAGATGATTGACTGAAAATGAATCGCCCAAAATGTTAATGAGCGATTGTTATTTGGAAGAAAATGCGGGCTAGATCTATCTGTTAGGGCTGAACGATTTTTGAAAATAATCTAATTGCGATTTTTTTATCAAAAAAAGATTGCGATTTAATATGCGATTATTAAGCTCATTGTCTTCTGTATTATTCAACAAAGACAAGCAATAAATCATTGTATAGTATGGACAACACAAGATTAGATAGATTAAACAAACTGTTCTTTCCTGGAGGCCAGGCCTGGATGTGATGATGAAATTAGGTGATGCATGAATTTATATGAATGACATCTTTTATTTAACTACTTCAGTCACAGTAGTATACTGAGCACTGACCAAGTCTGGTGGAAACATTCATATGAAAGTCAGAAACAAATCACACAAACTAAAGTGCAGATTGCAGAAATATAAAAACAACTATGTGGCTTTACCACACTTAGTAGTATTTAGATTATTTCATTATTATTTACTGTAATAAACATATGTCAAAATGTGGCTTGCACTTTTTAAACACTGTCTTTGAACTTTACTAGACAGTTAAGTAAAAAATATAGTATATACAGTTTATACAACGGTGTATTTTTTTTTTTTTTTTACAGCACACACAGAGGAGCTGCCTCCAGCCCCTCCCTCCCCTCATGAAGTTGCGTGCCCGTGTACATGACAGCATCAATGTTGCACTTTCTCAGAGAGGCTATCGTTACGTTAGCAGTAGCGTGCTGCTGCTGGTCTTGCCGTGGGATTAACTGTACTAATAAAACCGTTGAAACAACGCAGCCACGCTGCTGTGAAAGCTCCCCGAACGTCATTTATCAGAGTCTGGTTGTTACCCCTCTCCTCCACTCCATAGATTTATAATGGAGCTAGCCAACTGGAGCTAACCACTAATCAGAGTTAATCGTTGCTAACCGAGCCTTCAGTTCTGCGTGCCTGTATCCATGGACTCGAGCCCGAATCAAACCCTTCATTTTATTAAAATGGCTGTAAAAGTTTTAAACTACAACTCAGAGTTGTTTGAATGACAGAAATCTGCTCAAGGTACGGCGTAGCGCTAGCGTGCTAAGTTGATGCTTTCTGTGCGGAGTGCAGGCTGATTTGCTCTTGCGAGTCACGTGACCAAATCGCAGCCTTTGCGATTAGGAAATTGCGTTTTAACATATCGCGATATTATTGCAAATGCAATTAATCGTTCAGCCCTTCTATCTGTCTGTCTGTCTCTTTATTCATACAAACTTTTACGCATACTGTACATAGATCTAGGCCTTTTTAACCAATATTTACTCACATCTTTAAACAATGTGTGTCGCTGCCCCTCACTAGCAAATACTACTTTTGTATATTTGGTGCAGAAGGTTGTGTAAAAGCCGCTATTTCTTTCAGTCAGCCATTACAAAAGTTAAAATATATGTTCTACCTATCTAAGTTTTGCTGTTGATTTCACTGATTTAAAATTACCAAGAAAGTTGAAAACGTGTTACTTCCTGTGCAGTCTGGATCAACGGAAGTACATTTCCAGGATAATTGCCTGAGCCACGCGCCAGATGTCCTTGACCTTCTGCTCTGTGTGTGTTCTCTTTAAACTAGCAAGCTACATGCTGAAAATGGCAAGTTTAGAAGAAAATTTGGATTTTTCGGTGAATGATTGTAAAGATTTACAAAGAATATGTTTACGTCCTATACTGTCTAACTGCAACGTTTTGGGACCGATTGGTGGGGATTGCTATGGACAAAGTTCACAGTAGCTCACATTACTGTATTGTGTGAACAGTTAACTTAATATTGTATGTGGCGTTTTCGTTTGTGTTGTGCAAATGTTCCACTAAAACAAGGTTCTTCCCGAGACTATTTTGTAGAAGCACCGTTGCTGTGTCCGGAGT
This sequence comes from Sander vitreus, assembly GCF_031162955.1. Classification (NCBI taxonomy): domain Eukaryota; kingdom Metazoa; phylum Chordata; class Actinopteri; order Perciformes; family Percidae; genus Sander; species Sander vitreus. The sequence continues at coordinate 23,957,826 of NC_135870.1, read as the reverse complement.
TTAGCGATGCCCAAGACGATTGTGATTGGTTTGAAGAAATGCAAACAACCCAGATTGTTTTTTGTCCTCCTATCCCAGAATGTATTAGTGGTGTAGCTAGACCTTAAGCGGGGTTCTGTGGGGGCTCTATGTAGAGCTTATGCCGTAGCCTACGCAAGTGGCCTAAGGTTTATACTTGTGCGCTGGTGTCTTGTTCTAGCGTATCTCTTTAAGAGAATAGCAGGGCTGGCATGTGTGTGTATGCGTGGGCAGTGTGTGGTAGAGCGAGTGAGAGAGTGACGGGAATTAGCTTCTCCCCAGAGTGTCTCCCCTGTGCTTTCTAACTACAGTCGTAAAGTAGTAGCAGGAAAAGTGAATCCTCTCCTTGATTTCATGTTGTTTAAATGGAGAAGGAGAACCCAGAAATGAGTAGGGGGGAATGCGACGCTACCAAGCCAAACAACGTGCGTCGCCACAATGTGTAGTTACATTTTTTTGAGAGGTGCACGTCAGGTGAGGTTCCGTATCTACACGTACCTACGTACGTACCTATGGCGTTGATTTAACGCAGGACTATGAATTGGGCTTTACTCGCACACACAGCGCCTAATGGAGACTTCATTTGCATTGTCTTGTACAGACAGATAGCAAATGGCTACCCAAAGGCTGATACGCATTAAATTGAGTTCTTTAACAGTAAATTTACAGTACCAGTCTTAATTTACCATCCCAGTAATTATCATATTTTAACTAAAAAGATATACATTTCAGCTTGAGGTAACTGCAGGGCTCCTGTATAGCGTTGCACTACATTGGACAGGTGTTTCTGATTTCCTGGTCACTCAGTGGTGTGTGTGGGTGTGTGTGTGTGTGTGTGTGTGTGTGTGTTTGTGTGTGTGTGTGTGATTCAGCATATTGTTCATGTGTGCATACCAGAGTAGCTCCTCTCCCCACAACTTTGAGCGCCAGGCAGCAGCAAACTGAAGCAGAGAAATTGTGGGTGTACCTAAATGATGTTCTGGTGCACCAAAATGTAAGTAAGTAAGGCGCAACCAATGTAAACCATTAGTCTGGAGCCCTGTATCACGTTAATGATTTCACCTAAACTATAGTTTTTAACCAGGACCTTCCTTCAGTAAGACAGTTAGAGCTGACACATTCTGGTTGGTTGGTCGGTCTATTGGTTGGTCGATATGCTCTTGTCCGGCCAAATTGTCATTGGTTGGACAATTGCTGGTGTTACTTTCACAAAAACTTGAGAGCCCTTTGGAGGCGTTGCGTTTCTACAGCGGAGACGCTTTGGTTGCATCTGGTTGCTATGATACAGAATATCCGGAAGGAAAACTGTCTGCACGAGGTAGAGTAGCCTACTTGCTCTGGCCCTTGATTTGGATGAAGGGAAGGCTGAATTAGCCTGGCTCTGCCCTCCTACGTACTTCCGCTCAATTTTCATTTTATTTTAGTACACCGTCTGGGTTTGCGGTATATTCTTAGGTTTTCTCCGGCCAAATCTTTGGTGGTCCAATCAGCGAACAGAAGGAGTGGCTGAGAACAATAACGTTGAGGTTGTGCGCTAGTTTGAGTTGTAGGGCTGCAACTAATGATTATTTTCATAGTCAATTAATCTGTTGATTATTTTCTCGATCAATCGATTAGTTGTTCGGTCTATAAAATTTCAGAAAATGGTGAATAATGTGGATCAGTGTTTCCCAAACGCCCAAGATGACGTCCTCGAATGTCTTGTTTTGTCCACAACTCAAAGATATCCAGTTTACTGTCTCAAGAGGAGAGAAGAAACTAGAACATATTCACATTTAACAAGCTGGAATCTAAGAATTTTTACTTTTGTCTTAAAAAATGTACTCAGACCGACTAATCGATTATCAAAATAGTTGCCGATTAATTCAAAAGTTGACAACTAATCGATTAATCGTTGCAGCTCTATTGAGTTGTAGTTCCGTAATGGCGGCGGAGAAAGATGCATGCGAAGCCATTCGGTCCGTTGTGGCAACGCTGCCGAATATCCAGAAGTAAAAGCCCGAGCAAGAACGATCTTTGCTGAGTTGTGTTGGTGGCCATGATGTTGTGGCCCTCCTCCCCGCGGGGTTCGGGAAAAGTTTGATTTTCCAGCTCGCTCCGTTAGTGGTGAAGGAGTTGGCTAAGGCTAACGCTAGCGATGCTGAGCCGACGTCACGACCAAACGATTGGTTATGGCAGATCCAGAGTGGCTCTGGGCAGATCCAATAGTTTTAAACTTTGACAGAGTACCCGCCTTCAAGGAAGTTAACACTTGTCAATGGAGCGAGGCCAGACTCTCTGTACAAATGAAATGTACCAGAGTCTGGTAGGACCAGGCTAAGGCTGAAGCACATACAGAAATAATAAGCACCCGCCAGTCTATGTGGCCACCAGTATTAATTTTTTCTCCATTGTCGTTCAGCATTTGTATGTGTAGTATGTGACAGTTGGTCTTTGTAATATTTGTCCTACTCCTCTTTCATTGTGACTGGGTGGCTGGGTAGAAAAAGTGTTGAGCACAGCGTTCTACCCAAAGTTGAACGTTCTTCAACTCTTGGCAACCAGAAAAAAACCTAAATAGAATAAGTGCTCAGCGCATTGTCACGCTGCTGCCGTTTGTTGCACAGTGTAAATATGCGGCGATAACATTGCAAAGAATATAATAAATACGCTTTGGACACACAACGCTACCACTCTGGTTTGTCTATATATATTTTTTTATACCAATCACAACTGTCCTGGCCGGGCCTAAGTCCCGGACGGAGCAACAATACCCTTGCAATAGCAAGGGTATTGTTGCGATAGATGGATGAGATAGTGGGGGGTGGGGGGGGGAGGGTGTCATGCTTTATCCCAGCAATGTACACCCATTGAGCCAGTCTAATCTAGTTTAATCAATATTTTTCCCCCATCAATTAATCGATCGGTTGAAGAGTATGTCGAATTTTAGTCGACCAAGATTTTCTTTGGTTGGCTACAGCTTTAATTTAGGTAAGTATTGGATTGTTATTGGCAGATGCCCACTATTTTAGTGCGTCCCATTTGTACTCGGAAGTCAGTTTTTCTGAGGTCAAAGTCAGAAACGCCCGCCCCCTGACCTCGGATTTTTATGGGCTATAGAGATGATGGAGGGAGGGGACCTGCAACTAATGAATACTGAAAACTGTACTTGCGTCATAGTCACCTTTTTAATAAAAATAAAAAATTGTATAAATTAATAATCTGACTCAATTGCACTATTGACAGCTTTGGCACAAAAGAGTAACGGTGTTTATGTTCGTAATATTTTAATTATGGAACAAACCACAAAATGTTGCTATTCTAGAACCTTACCCGTAGTAGGGTTAAAATTTGATCCTGATGGTGACACTACAGGAAAGGGGTCCTTTTAAATTAAAGAAATGTTCATCCCCTTTGGATCATAAATGTGCTCAGTAAATTTAATTTGGTCATTTCATGTTTGATTTTGATGTGCGTTGATAACTGATAGAAAAAACCCTTTTTAACGTAAGAATAAACAGCGATAACGGTACATCCTATGAGTAGTAATCTTCAGCCACACTTGAAATTAGCAGCCCTACGTACTGAATCAGTTTTGAATTGAATCGTGTCCCCAAGAATCTGAATCAAATTTTGAGATACCAAAAGATTTCCACCCCTAACACCCAGGCCCAATAACCAGTGTTCTAGTGACAGTTCTGGTATCCTACATAAACAACCAGTTAAAAATAACTTTTGAAAGAACAACTTTGTACTTAATGGCATAGTGGTGCTTGTGCTAAATGCTAACATGCTCCAGTGTTTCAGACAGGAATTTGTGAGACTGTGGTGGGGGGAGGACCTCATACTCTCTAGGAAGGTGCGGGGCATACGCCACCTCACATTTTTAGAAATGTAGCTATTTTAAGGTGCATATGTAGGACTTTGGCATGTGGGCCTTAATTTTCCAAATTGATACCATAAAGGTCAGAATACATACGTTGCTTACCAGCAGCATGCAGCTGCACTTTTCCAGACACCATGTCCGCTTCCCTGAAGTCACCTATGTAAACAAACAACGAACGGTAAAGCGCATAGGCTCCGTCCAAAAGTTGTCAAGATATTTTGCTCCAAATGTAAAATGTTAACGTCATCGTGGCGCTAGAGGAAAAGTCATGAACATGAATGTCTTCAGCAAAATGTCACGGCAACCTATCCAATTGTTGAGATATTTCAGTGTGGACCAAAGTTGTGGACCAACATACAGACCGACCTTGCCATTCCTCGTGCCTCGTGGAAAAAAAACTTAACAAAGAAGAGTGAAGGGCTGTTGGCATGGCTACAGACAAGGCCTTGCAATAGTCTGTCATCTGCTTTGCTTCCACATTTTGGCCCTGTTGCCGTGAAGTACAACGTCGTCAGCTTTGTCTCTTTATTGTGTATGTTTAAATCTGCGCAATCATGATGCACATCAAGAGAAGCCAATGTACAATTTCATTGTGTCTGAGGCTACATTTACATTGCTACATTTTGGTTTACCTTTACACCTCGCATTCACATTGCTCCGGCATTTCCGAGCCTCTAAACTGAAGAAATTTGTCCAGTCATGACGTCTCCATCTCTGAGACCATTTTATTTCTATGTCTGAGACAAAGCTAAAACCCCGGCACGTACATGCCCAGAATACAAGAATGTTGATGAGACGGTTTGGGGCGTCTTTAAACGGAGATTAGTTGTTCTACTGGAGCTAAAAACACACAAACCGTGTGCACGGAGATCGCTTTTGGCTCAAAACTCTGCGTAAAAACCAAAAACGTAGCAATGGAAAAGTGGCATGGGTATAATGACAATACCGATCATTTCTGATTCTGATCAACTTTGTCACAGTGCATAAACTCTAGACCTGACAGAGGCTCAAATGGGCATAAACATTTGTAATGCTGTAGTTAATGAGGTTCACATTATACTGCAGGCTCAAAGTTGACTTGTGCACAGGTCGAGGCTTTGTTGTGTCAGTCAGCAATAAGCGGCTGCTCTTTGCTTATCCGTGGCCTCCTTTTGTGTCTTGTGGGTGATGCATAGCTCACAGTGAACTAACTGTTCACTGGCTTTACACTTCTCTTTTGTACACACCACAGTATCTGATATCTACTAGTTATTTACTTCACTGAAACTTGGCCACGGTTGGAGGGAAGAACCTATTTCCCTTCTTTTTTGTGCATTGAGCCCTGAAAGTCAATAAATCTGAGCCCTTATGTCAGGATGACAAGGTTTTTTTTTTATTGTTTAGTTGTGAAACGGGAGAAGCCACCAACATCTCTACATCTGCATTCCTGCATGTCTGAAACGTCCCCTGAGAAGAAAACGCATATCACTTTGCAAGTGACAAGCTTCTATTCTGTTCATCAATTGATTTGCTTTTAAAGTCATTCGAGGATGTGATGGTTTGCTGCTTTTTCATTTATTTGTGTAACTGGATTGTTGGACTGTTGGACAGACAAATCGAGTCATTAGAAGACATTACAGTGAGTTGTGGTAGCTTTTAACGGGCATCTTTATTATTATTTGCAATTTTATAGACGAAAATTATTGATTTGAAATGTTATATAGAGAAAAATACCGAATGAGTAGGGAAGCTTTTTTGATGTTGCGTTACGCTTAGCTGGTATTGTACATTTATATTCACTCAGTTCTGTATTGAGAACAGGGCTGGGCTGCTTTTGGGATTTTTTTTTTCAGGCTCATTCCTCAATAGCAGCCTGGTCTGTTTCTTCTGTGACTCCCGTTAAAAGGTTCTGATGTGGCCTGATGTCCACCATTTGCAAACATTTGGCTAATCAGGCTCCTTACCGACATCCGATTACTGATCCTGACCCCCCCTCTTCCTCCTCCTTCTATTGGTACTCCTAAAGTGGCTGTTCGTACACACCAGCTATAAAGCCCCTTTCCCCCAAAAACGTGATTGACCAAAACACATTTCCATTTTACACAAAATAGCTGTGAGATAAAAACCCAAGTAGGGTATATGTTATGCTGGGTTATTGGGTATGCAGTATTTACATGGTGAGTCTGTTCCAGTGTATATCTTCAGTGGCAATGAGGTCTTGTAGTTTAAAGTAATGGAGTGGTGTTACAGTTCCAGTGAACTGACTGAGCATGCTCTGTGGAGACCATCTGAAGAGGAGGACCGACAGAGGGAGCCACCAGGTCACATGACCGGCGAGGTGAATGTGCATGCGGGGAAAGAAAAGGAAGAGAGGAACAATCTGTTCGACACATTCTCTCTCTCTCCCTTTCTCTGTCCTCCCCTTTCCCTCTCTCTCTCTCTCTCGCTCACACACCTCACTCTCTCTCTCTCTCTCTCTCTCTCTCTCTCTCTCTCTCTCTCTCTCTCTCTCTGACGCCTTCTTCTTCTCAGTGGAGGCCATGAGAAGAAAGCAGGTATGATGCTTCCTGGAGGCACACTGGGGAAAAGACATGTTAGCTTTCTACTCTTCACCCTTGATTGGCTTTGAATGGTCTGAGGAGACGCATAGTCTTGCTTCTCAGCTCCTTTTTAAGCCATTTTCTATAAAAGTTACAATCAGTTCGAGCTCTCTTGCTGTCTTCTCGTTGAGATGGTTTCTCAGTTTGTAAGATGCGCTTCTCGAGACAGTTGCTGCTGCTTAATCAGCAACTGATTGCTCTTGATTCCTGTAATCAAGGACTTTAATCTCAAAGAGCGGTGTGTGTTGTCTTGGTAGCTGTGCTGCTGTGTCAAAGAGAGATGTGAGATCCTGTTGTTGGAGAGATCTCCTCATGGATTAGCACAACAGCTGTATTCAGAGCAATCACAGCATGGAAAACACGATGTAACTCGATCCATGGAAATGAACGTCTGACCTCCCGAAGATCAGGAATCTACCCTGAGAGTAGATGTTTAAATCTTGGATCCAACGTCCTTTTTGTCATACCATTTTCTTTTATCCCTCCTCTTTGCTCTTATCTCTCAGTATATAATGAAGTCCCAGGGGACGGGATGTATGTGCAGCCTAGACTATGTGATCAGGAATATACTGGAACATAAGGCTGCAGTGCCTGCTGATCAACCTAAAGGATGCATGCTAGGCTGCGGTGTGAGCTTCAATGTTTACCGGCTTTGATCTTCAGAGCAGCTTTCTGGCTCAGGGCCAGACCTGGCATGTCTTGATCAGTTTGTCAGTTTGCACAATTAATCACTCTACAGGTAAATTATTGTCTTTTTTTATTAGCTAGTTTATGGACCGTAGAGAAGTGACAGGAAGTGAGGGGGGAGAGGATGGATGACGTGCCAGATGCAGACTGGGATCACTGCTATTAGTCAGATCATTAGAGTACCAGGAAGATTTATTTTTATTTTTTTATCCTTTAGAACCGTGGTTCCCAATTCTGAGGTTGGGACAGTTGAAGGGGCAGCATGGTTAATCCGTGGGTTCTCAAGATGATTCAAAAGAGAGGATAAAACGGGGGGGAATTTCCGCCTGCACAAGTGAAGTATTTTTGTGACTTTCCTCCAGTCTTTGTTAGATAGTGTACTACTTCAGGCCTCTAAATGATTCAAACAAGACAATCTGAAAAGGGGTAAAATCCCCCCTTTGGTCAGACTACTCACATCCCAGAGATGAGGGTTCACAAATATGTGAGGATCACAAGGCCGCGGAGGCAACTCATCCTTTTTGTTTTCTTAGGCTGTGTAAAATGCGCTTGTGTACTTTTTTAAAATCATTTCAACTCATTTGGGTGTTGGCACCTTGCGCAAGCCATTGAATGTCTAACAGCTTAATTGTGAAATGTGTTTGCTTTGTATGCAGGTAGCTGTGACCTGTTTTTAGTAGGCTAGATTTAAAAATCACATTAGTGCAAACATCTAGGCCTCGTCACACACAAGGTTCACATTATGCTTTAGGGGCAGTGAATGATTAATCCATAAGAATATTTTATAGCATTACAAATATTACATATAATATGTTAAGAGCTTTGGCTATTTCTAATCATTACTAAGCTTATTTGTCGAAAGGTCCATTCTGGTATTTAAACTAAGAACCAATGGAGCCTTGGTTTTGCAGCGATAGCTGAAGCTTTAGTCTGTTCTAATATCCTTTCATTGTTTGGTGTGCTACTTGAGGTTCCTGATCAGCACTAAGAGCCTTGGCTTCACATTTGGAGCTTCTTTCAGCAGCCCATATATCCTCATCCACGAGCCTCCAGACCCCTACGTTCCCCATCTAGTGGAAAACCACTGCAATGGCCGCGCTGTGTCAGTAAACAATCTGGTTGCGAAATGGCGGAGATCTGCAGGCAGGCTTCTCTGCTCCCCCGCCCCCCCCTTCTCCTTTCTGTCTCCAGTGTGTACGTTCCACTTTCCACCACTAGGGGGAGGGATGAGGCTGGTGTTCTTTTTTTGTTGTAACTGGCTGTCCCCATTCCATTTAAAAAATGAACTGAAGGGTTGTTCTTCTCTTCACCCTCACATGTGCTCACTTGAGATCATACACCACAGAGGATTGTCCCAGACTAGATGTTCTTTGGGCCACACCCTGAGATATTGTTCTCACAGCCCGGCTCCTTGGCCTGACTGGGCTGCTGAATGACAAGGTGCATGTTCGTGTTCGGCTCAGGGACTCCGGAGCACGTGTTTGGACAATGATTTGGGAAATGTGTCCTGATGGCTCACTTAGTTGGGGTCTCGATTGCATGCAGGTTTCAGGACAATGCTGTCTGTTCAATCTAAGGATTTGACTGTCAGAGCCCTTTTTGAGAGGAGAATTGAAGTGCTTGAATCAGTTTGTCAAAATGAAGCTCTCGGTGGTCTCTGTTTCTCGCAGGTCTTGTGAGTGGGCTAGTTTAGAGAGAAAATGTTTCCTCTGCTTTCTTGAGGCAATCGGATTCAGTACCTGCTTTAACCATTCACTAGATACTGTATGACCCCAGCCCAGAGCAGCCCCGTCCATGTGTCTGTGTACCTTTTTATTCTGCTCGGTATGAGTCTCACATAAGGTCAGGGAGACTGTTAACCTTCCCAGCAAGTCCTAGGAATGCTGCTCTTTAAGGACAAACTGATCCAGGACCACTTTACTCTGACATTTGATCTAAAAAGTTGTCTAAGTGTAAAGAGAAATGGAGCAAAGAGAAAGCAAAAGTGTGGATTCATGATGGGGGATTTTTTTGGGCCTCTTTTGTGTACTTTGGGCCCATTTTCCCAAAGTGAGCAAGAGGTTGACGGTCATGCTCAGGAGGAAGAGAGAGTTTTGCATTTCCTGGTGTTGCCTCTTCAACTGCTTCCTCCTTTGAGACGTAAAGATGGGTCTGTGGGTGGCTAAGATTTCTTTTGAAGCTTTGGGTTGTGCACCTACTGCACTACTGGTTGGCTGTAGCATAGAAAGGGAGAAGACAGACAATGGAAGTGCATGGGGGTCGACCTCATTCTCTTGGCTTACTCTATAGTCTTTTATTCTGACAAAGACACATTACTGAAAAGAGGTTTTACACCGCTTTCAGTGCACAAACGGAAGATACTTATGCTTGGACATTTTTATTTTATTTTTATTTTTTTTTTTTTTTTTACACATTACAAATTTGTGAATTAATAGGGTTGTCAGTTGATAGAAAATGATTGTGAATCAACAGCCATTTTGATAATCAAGCATAGTGCCAAACATTCTTCTGCTTTTCTCAGCTTTATTTCATTTAGGGCTGCATCAATTATTTTGATTTGTTTTGATTTTGAACTAGTCCAATGATCATTTAGTCCTAGAATGTCTTGTTTGGGCAGATCAACAGTCTTAAAAACCCCACACTTTCAGTTTACATTGATATATAAAACAGACAAAAGCAGAAAATCCTCACAGAGAATATTTAATATCTTTGCTTGATAAAATGACCTCAACAATTAGGCTAATCGATAATGAAAATTGTTGCTGATTAACTTTCTGTCTATCGACTAATACATTTAGTGTCTGGGCTGATATCATACATTGAATATCTTTGTGTTTTCGACTCTTGGTCAGACAAAACAAACGTTTTAAAGAGGCTACTCCGGCCTTTGGGAACATGTGAACTATTTCCAGACTAACCGATTAATTGAAAATAGTTATCGATCGAGAATGACTATAAAGTAAGTGTCAGTCGGCGCTCTGAATTCAATCTTCCATTGACATGTGTTTTTTTTTTCCATCAGCCCGCTGGTCTAGCCAAGGGCAGCTTGGATAAGGGTGTTTCCACAAAGAAAGAGGAACATGATGCAACGAGCAACGGAGAGGATAAACCAGGTATGAATTGAAAGCACTTCATTTATAAAAATGATCCGTTTACATTGTAATTTGCATCATTTCTTTGTTTTGTTTTGTTCTTCCATAGATGGAGACAAAGAGATAGCAGCCAGACTGGCCTCTTACCCTCCAGCGGAGACGATGCTAAACGGTACCGAATGTGACGACAGGAGGCACAAGAGCCCGACGCACGGCTCCGCCACCGCCACCGCCAACAAGACTTTACCGTCGGTGACTGAGAACGGCATGTCGGACACGGAGCCGCCGCACGCTTCTGTTACTGGAAGCAATGGATTTATTCTCACTAAGCAGCAGCAGGAAGGCGGCTCTGCAGCGGGGCCAGGTGCGGGAGCTCCCCCCCACAGGACTAACTGGTTGCCTTCGGGCTCACCGACGGGGGGACACACGGCCAAATCTCCCCCGGCCTCGGCGACTGGCGGCGCACCGAGTTCATGTACACTAAGGACTGACCCCAGTACGGGGACTACGTCGGGACGGGAGACCCCAGACACTAAGAATGGCACCGCCTCGTCTCCTGCCCCGTCTCCAGCACCCGTCACCATACACAGAGCGCGCAAGACCATGTCCAGACCTGCTGTCAGCCCGGCACAAAAGGTAACGCGTCAGAATCTGGTGCATCGTCAGCGGCTCCTTTTTAGTCTTTTTTTCTCTTTGTTTTCTATTAAATAAAGGACTTTTTTTCCCCTCCATTATCAGTAAACCATAAATAACAAAAGTATATGCACATCCAAACAAAGTATGAGGACACACGCCCATATGCATTAATCTGCCCTTCGTCCACCATTTTGGAACCTGGCCGCAGGGATTTGCTCCCATTCAACAATAGCATTGTACCATAGCATTGAGGTACCAGCACAGATGTTGGGTGATAAGGCCAGGAGCTCTCAGTCAGTGTTCCAGTTTATCCTCAAAGGTGTTGGGTGGGGTTGAGGTTAGGGCTCCACAATTAATCGCAATTGGTACAGATCCTCACAAAAAAATCCCACTATAATCATTTTAATTTCTTTCAATGTTAATCATTTTCAATGAAAATGAGAATACTGATGCAAAAATGATCATTCCCTCCAATATCGTGATTCGTGAATCATATCGCGATCGCAATATCAGTCAAAATAATCGCAATTAGATATTTTCCTCATATCGTGCAGCCCTAGTTGAGATCAGGACTTTGCGCAGGCCAGTCAACTTTTTGTCCATACCGTGTTAATTGACGAGACAAGTGTATGCAAAATGATATAACTGTTGCTTAATGCGGTTAACTGTGTTCCGTTACATCAGACACAACTCTATAACTGTTTCAAGAAAGTTTGGAAAGAGAGAGAATTTGGTTCAACAGGTATATTACAATACAATTCAGCTAAAAGATGGAAAAACTAATATTGAATGAGCATATTTACCAGCACCACTTTCTATAAATGGAGGCTTTTGTGAGCTGTGCTTGTTGCAGGAGGACCTTGTTTACCGTAAAACACAGTGGTCAGTGTCTTGTTGCAGCAGCACATGCAATCATGTGCGCATAATATCAGGGTGAAAATGAAATGACCCTTTTCAAAGAAGCAAATTGGGGTATTTTGTGATGTCGGTTGGTTAAAAAAAAAAAAAACGACCTCACAATGAGCCTTCCCTGTAACAAATAGATTTGTGTACCGAATTCAATACTTCTTAGGCACTGACCGAATTGCCTCTAAAGTATTGGAAAAAATGCCCCGTCATACGATACCAAATTTCAATACTTAAGGAGTAAATCTCATCTAAGTCAGTGAGCCAATAAGCTTGCTTATTGCATGCTTAGTGGCTCAATCTAATAATGATTGTGATTGGCTGTCTAACTTTACACGTCGTAGAGACACGCAGGAAAAACTCTCACAGAGACACGGGGCTCACGTAGTAGGAGCTGAAAAATAAATAAGATAAGATTTGTGTCGTAATGTTGTATCAAAGTCACAGTATTGGTACCGGGATTGATATTTTTTTATTTTTTTTTTAATGATACCCAGCCCTAACTAAAATCTTAAAACATAGTGGTCATAAAGGATTTTGGTTCTTGTTACCTACAGCTTCTTAACAGGGAATTAAGAGAAGCAAAGAGTGCCAAAATGGAGAAAATGGAGACTCCTGTTGCACCTGACGCTCCGAAATCCTCGCAGCAGTCCCCCGCGCAGAACCATCTACCTCAGAGTCCGCCGGACACGCTAGCTTCAGCACAAACTGCTTCATCGGCTTCACCAGCACCTCCTCCAGCTCCCGCGACACCTCCGGCTCCTCCAGCAGCCCCTGAGACTCCTCCAGCCCCCTCGGCTCCTCCAGCCCCACCCAAGCTCCAACTAGGTGAGGCATGACACATGACATGACAGAAACTGGCCTACTGTAGAAAAAAGAAACTGACTTTGTGGTGGGGTTTTCAAAGAAACGTAATCAGTGGACCAGCCCAGAGCATCATCTCTATTGACCGTTTTGCCGTAAATGTGTGTGTTGTAGGTCCTTACTCAGGAGGGTTGTCATCCCGTAAGAAGAAGAGGAGGATGGGAATGTACAGTCTGGTTCCCAAGAAGAAAACCAAAGTGCTTCGGCAGAGAAGTGTGCTGGAAATGTTTAAGGAACTACAGCAGTCTGCCAAGAGCCCGCAGGTCAGTGCTCCTCACATTAGTCAAAACGAACCCAATTTAAGTTTGAAAATTAAAATTTGTGTGACATCTCACGTTGGAACAAACAACAAATCAAAATCGCTACAGTAAGCAAGTTTAAAAGGTCACTCTGGCACACGTTAAGATAAAAGGTGGCCTAATTATATGCTGTTATCAGGTTCACACTTGTGTTTTGTGTTTCTACTAGAACATGTTTATATGCTTCAATGTTCAAAAATCACTATTTTTCTCGTACTGCCCATGGCTGCTGCACCTGTATTCAGCCTCTGTCGCCTGTTTCTTTAAGCCCACCCTCCCCCCTCCCTCACCTGAAAAAGCCCAGTCTGCTCTGATTGGTCAGCAGGTTTCCACATCTCACAGTCTCCTGGAATCTCTGCTGTTGCACTCAATGCAGCTGGAGACTAACTGCAAAGGAGTATATAGCAGGACTTTGTACTGTGAAAAATCACCAATAAAGGCTTCTTAACCAAATACTATACAACCGGACATGTTCCAGCAGTAATGTGACCGGAAATCGGGGAGAACTAAACAACATTGGTAGCCAAGATTACAGCTTATCTGGCATTAGCATGTAGCTGCAGTACTGACAATAAACACTGCAGTAACGTTAGCCTAAAAAAACGCCTCAGTCGCGTGCCTGGTGCAGATGACCAATCACAAGCTGCATCTCATGTCGCTTAGATTGCATCCCCGACTCCTCCACTTCCACCTCCCTTCCTCGCGTCTGAGTCCGTCTCACTGAGGAAGCACGGGAGAGACGCGAGGGAATCGTGGGAGGAGAGCGAGGAAAACGAGCAAATGTGTTTTTAGAGGGATGAGACGTCCTTTCCTCTAAAGCGTCACGTGAATCTGCAGCTGTATGGGCGGAGTAAGCAACTCTTTCAGCTGCACGGCTTCTGGGAAGGCTGTTCTCATCTCCTTGGAGATTCCTCCCCGATGCTCGCTCCTCGGTCCTCTGGGTAGAGATGAGGGCTTTCAAAAAGGGGACTTGAGAGGCAGCTACAGAAACCCAGCTCCGAGTTACAAGACACGGAGCAGAGAGTAGAAAAAAAACCCGTTGCAAGCGGAGCGTTCAGAACATTGGGAAATCTGAGGTTTCTGCTAAGGTGGATTTCTCTGAAATATGGTTACCTCATTATTTGAAGCTTTGGCCACGTTTAAACATGGTTTGGTTTCATTTGTAACATTATAGATATGACAGAAAATATGAAAAAGCATAATAGCTTCCCTTTTAAGACATACTTTATTGATCCCACAAGGAAAGAAAAATGTCCCTCTGTTTTTAGTTATAACACACAGGCCGTGGACCTATACATGCACTAATGGAGAGTGAGCGGGCTGCCCATGCCCAGGAGGTGAACTGGCACCTCTCCAGCTACCAGTCCGCACGCCGTACTTGGTCCGCACAGGGATTTGAACCAGTGACCCTCCAGTTCCCTACCCTAGTCCCCAGCAACTGAGCTACTGCCAACCCCGTTTATTCACCTAAACCCATACTACTCTTGCTGTTGATGCTTTTTGAACTGTTGTTGTGAATTGAACGTCAGCAAAAGGTGTCACACTAAGTCTCTTTAGACGTTTTTGAGATCTGACAAGGTGTAGTCCAAGACATTCCAAATGTGGAGAGAAACAACATATTCTTTAAAAAAAATCTGATCAGTCAACAATCTTTAGAATCTGACCATATATTTGATGCCTTGTTAATACTTGACAGTTTTTATACATTTCAGTGTCACCACAGAAGAACTGTATATTTAACAGCATATTTTGAGATTGTTAATGATCATCATCTACTCCTCCTCTTGTCTCACAGACTAAAGAGGTAGCAAGCCTAAATGGGGAGAAGGTGGAAAATGCGTCGGAGGAGGAAGAGTCGGAGGAGGTGGAGTCTGAGGAAGAGGAGCGACAGCAGCCAACAGAAGAACCTATCAGTGCTGCACAGGAAGCAACATCTGAACCCGTCTCTCAGGTTGGAACATTTAAACCCCCCCTTTCCATTTTATCCTTCATGCAAAGTGCAGAACTTTGGCGCCCGTTTACAGCAGTGTTGTAGAACTGTTGCATAAAATGTTTTTATTGTACGCAGAAAGTAGAAGGAGCTTCATAATCTTTTGATTTAAGTCAGGCAGCAACTGTGTTGGGTAGCATTTGGGGAAAGCAATAAGTCAGTGACAAAAAAAAAAAGTGTCCGTGTTGACAAGATGAAATAAATTGAAACATTCAGTCAGATGTTTTGACGTGAAAGGGGAGAGAGAGAGGGGGGGAATGACATGCACCAAAGGGCCGCAGGTCTGAGTCGAATCTGCGGCCGCTGCGTCGAGGAGTAAACCTCTATGTATATGTGCACCTGCTCTACCAACTGAGCTAACCCGGCCACAAAATCATCCAAGTATCACTGTGTGACCCTAATGCAGGGGTGTCAAACTCAATTTCGCTAAGCGCCACACTGGAAAAAGAGAATCGCATCAAGGGCCAGACATGTATAGTTTACTGACATGCTTTTATTTCATCGAAAAAGTCAAATATCTTTGCCTCATTTATTGCATGTCTCATATAGTCTTCTCACTTACAGTTTGGTCCACATAAAGCCCTGAAAAAGTGAGCAAAAAAGTTCCAAAGCCATCCTAGAATTTAACAAATCAAGCAAACCAATGATTACATTTTCTAAGTGGGCTACCACCCAGCTGACTCACAACAAGCTCTTTCACAGCCGGAATATGCAAACTCTCTGGCTCTGTGGCAATTTCTGAGTCTCAAAGTCGGCAAATTTGCCAAATTCTGCGTCGAGTGTCGGGTAATTCCCATGTTTTTGGTTTGGCGCACAACTAGGTGGGCCAAAATTTGATTGTGAACCTAAATTGATATGCAGGCCGGATCAGAATTTGCGAGGGTGTCATGTGCTCAACGCTGGTGATAAATTCTGTTCTCTGTTTCCGCCGGAGGTGGGAGAGGAGCAGGAGTCTGAAGAGTCTGGAGAAGAAGAGGGAGAGGAGGAGGGCACCGAGTCTGACTTGGTAAGATCCAGCATCATTACTCAACCCAGCTACTTCATCTCACATCACCTTTTTTGCAGAAGACATGTACTGCTTTTTTTTTGTATTTGTCTGCCGCAGAGCACAGAGTCCAGTCTGAAGAAGAAGTTGAAAAAGAAAATAAAGAGGGACAGCGCGTGGCTCAGGCCGTCTAGGAAACGGAAGAGGAGGATAAAGGCCAAAGGTGATTTCTGTCACACCCACACCTGCACAGAGTCCTCCACATGTTGAGCGACAGGAGGATCTGCCACAGTTGTTGGCAACATGAATTCATTTGAAAATACTGAGAAGTTTGTTTTCCCTTTTGAAACGTGATGGCCTTCATTCATCATCAGTGAAACGCACACTCCGAACTAACACATTTTCTTTGAAAGTCTATTGACATTTTACAATGAGCGGACATCAGCTTTTATTGGCTAAAACTGGTAATATTTTTTATAGCTTTAAGCACAGTTAATCCCTGATGCGCAAGGGTTGTACGTTCTTCTGCATATCCTGTCTTTTACAGTATGCAACATGTGTGCATATATACTAATGTAGGGCCTGTTTAGAACCTCTGGAGAACCGCTCATCCAAACAACTGCTTAATCAACACTACACTTCCTTGGGTCCTGAGCAATACTGTACACCCATCATGACACAGTTGCGTCCCCCAGCAATGCTACAGTATACGCGTCATTTGCTAACCGCTAACTATTTGGGACCAGGCTATTTCCAGGGACAAAAAAACGTTCATTCCGAAAGTTACATCGCTGATTTTTGAGTTTGCTACAACGTAACACCTCCAGTCTCGCTTTCTTCTTCATCAACTGGAGCGAGCAACGGACAGCGAGCTGTACCCAGAATGCCGTTCAGCGGCGTAACGGTTGAATACACCACACAGTTTGTACACAACACACTACTTATTAATATGTAGCTCTCAGGAGCTTGCACTCAACACTGGACGTCCTTGGGTCTTCAGCAATACACCCGCCAAGTGTGACGTCGATCGGGTTGTCCAGAGAAACGAAGGACAAAGACTTGGGGCATCATTCTCTTATTACTTTAATGTTCAAAAACAAATGGACATTTGTTTTGCAGTAAAGAAAATCCCCATGTGCGTCACACAATTCCCACAGAATATCTAACATTTTAATTTTAAGATTTTTTTTTTTTAAACTTAAGGGGTAACTTACTTATTACGCCGTTTAAATAACACAGGCAACAACAGCCTTTCCTGTACTGTTGCTGCCATCTGTTCTGATACCAGTTGCATACTGAGTAAACCCTTCCTCTCCTTTACTTAGAACTTCATTATGTGAAGAAATGACTCTCTTCCAAACTGCACAGCAGCTTGATTTTCCAAAACCTACACATTTCATAAAAACCTTCAGAGATCATTCTCAAGTCTTTCTGTCCCCTCAAACTCTAAAATCCAGTTCACACTTATTCACTCAGTGCACACACAAGTGTGAGTTGGTTTCACTTTTTATGTTTTTTTTTTTTTTTGTTTTGTTTGTTTAAAGATTACTGCATTTAATTGCTTTGTCATACAGGTTTTTTTTTTTTCTTCCTGTCACACTTTCTTACAGATATCCACATACGATTGAATCATAGCATCGCTGCTCAAGACTGTTTTTTCTTTTTTCAACTTACTAACAGTAGACAGTGAAGCCTTTTCTTACTGGTCACTGTTGTTGTGTTTAGAACTGGAGGCGGGGGATCAGCCTCAGGCTTCAGCTCGGGCCCAGGCAGGCGTTGGGAAGGAGTGCACGCAGTCTGTCAACCTCAACAAGCCCCAAGATCCGGCGCTTCACTCACAGAACAAAGGTGATCTTTAGAAGAAATTAGGACGCTTGTTCGTCAACATTCCATGTTTGATGTGTTTTCACCACTAACAATACTTGTTTTAATACAAGTATTAATATGATCATTTGGACACGTTTAGTGTTCTGTGTAGAGCAGGGTTTCCCGTTGTGTGTTACACTAGCAGAAGTTGACCTCCTTACTTGAAACAAAAAATACACAGCTAAAATGTTAAAGCCACTGTGTGTGTGTGTGTGTGTGTGTGTGTCTCATTTTTATGGCCTGATAATCCGTTTGCTGACCTGTACAAAATGTCAGACTGAAGAATAATTCAGTCATAGGGGGCAGCTGTGGCTTAGGTGGTAGAGCGGTCGCCAACAAATTGGAAGGTCGGTGGTTTGATCTCTGGCCCTGCAATTCCATGTCAGTTCCATGTCCAAGTGTCCTTGGACAAGATACTGAACCCCGAATTGCTCCTGATGCTTTCGCCATCGGTGTGTGAATGTTTATCTGATGAGCAGGTGGCTCCTTGTACGGCAGCCTCGGCCACCAGTGTATGAATGTGTGTGAATGGTGAACGGTTCCTGTACTATGTTAAAGCACTTTAAGTATTCGTTAAGACTAGAAAAGCGCTATATAAATACAGTCCATTTTGCCCTAACTGAATTATAGTCCTATTGATTGAAGATCTATTGTATTTTTTTCAGAGTTGTTCATTCTGTAAATAGCTGCACAGCAAGCTGCACGCTGTGTCCATTGTTGCTATTTTTGTGGCCATTTTTCTGATGAAATTGTACTGGCTCTAGCACAGGAATATGACAGCCCCATTCTTAACGCTGCCAACAAAGTTTTGATTGGTCTGTTGTTTCTTTAAGCAGAGAAACAGCTGTCAATAAGCACAGCACCAGACCTATTTAAAAGTCATTCTGATGGCAACCAGTTTTTGTTTGCACAATGAATTGATCCTGGTGAAAACTGCCCCAGCCTGGTTGTTGATGCCTGAAGACTTGAAAACGGGGGTAATTATACTCGGATCACGTAGGTGCAAGGTCGTAAGAAGAAGCATCAATGAATGCCTGGTCAGATTTGTAATCTTGTTTACTTATTCTGTGATCAAATAGTTCTTGATTTTTAAATCAGATTTTTGTCTTCAGACTATTTTCTTTAAGTAGTTGGTAGTTCCTTTAAGTTTGTCAGTAAGTAAGTGAAAGCTTGTGCAGATTGTGTGACTTCTCTCGTTAGATTAAAAAATATGGTATGGTATGATTCAGGGCATCGAGTCCTTCTGATTGAACTGATTTTTAAACTGATATTGGGGTCTGACTTTGTTTCTTTGCAGACGCTTCAGGGTCAGCCATGGAGGAGGTTCAGGAGCTTCCGCTCTGCAGCTGCCGCATGGAGACGCCCAAGAGTCGAGAGATTCTCACCCTGGCAGACAAGAAGTGCATGGCCACAGAGAGCGTCGACGGACAGCTGACCCGCTGCCAGGGTGCCATACTGAAACATGAAATGATGCGTCCCTCCAACTCTGTTCAGCTGCTGGTTCTGTGCGAGGACCACCGCAACGGCATGGTGAAGCACCAGTGCTGCCCCGGCTGCGGCTTCTTCTGCAGGGCTGTGAGTACAGCTGCACTTTGATCATGTCTCACTGCAATGTATGTGGACTTACTGGGGGCTACTGTCAAAAGCAGCAGGGCTCCAGACTAACTTTTTGCCTATAATAATAACATTTTTATTTAGGTGCACCAGCACAAAATTTAGGTGCACCCAAATTTTTACCTTGCGTCGCCGTTAGCGCTGAATGGCGATACACAATATATAGCTCTGTATTTTTGTACAAAGTGGCCTAAATGTTCAGTTTTAACTCAAAGCCACTTTTCACAAGCTCTTTTATTAAAACAGATTGTGATTAAAATAAAATGCAAAGACAGGGTTTCCTTTACCAGTTTGAAAATATACAGCTGCAACACATGTAAATGAAAGTTATCTGAAATAAATAGCCTAGGATATATTAAAATATATATATATATCTATCTATCTCTGAGAAAGCTCATTCACTTGTTTTTAACAACAATAACAGACTGATTAAAATAGAGAGAGGACGCCCGGATAGCTCAGTTGGTAAATATAGAGGTTTGACTCCGACCTGCGGCCCTTTCCTGCATGTCATTCCCCTCTCTCTCCCCTTTCATGTCTTCAGCTTTCCTATCAAAATAAAGGCCGAAATCTTAAAAAAACCGAAAAAAAAAAGACCGAAAGACATAGGGAGAGAGGGGGAGTGCGATGGACTGAAGCGTATGTTACTCGCAGAGTGACGGCTGACTCATTATGAATGGGTCCAGCACGGGTAGAATGCGCTTTGGCGGGTCAGTGGCGTTGCACACGTCTTGTGTAGACTATGAAATGTCTGTATCGTCACTGCGCGGCATTTTTATGAACTATGATATTCTGGCCATGGGTCACATCTCTCGCCCAGGTCCAGCAGGCTCCGTCTCACACGCTCAACGAACTGAAGTTAGTTGCATCTAATAACTTTTGTGTTTTTCGCCGTGGTGGCCGCAATAACAGAGAGTTACCAGTGGAAACACTGGTACCAATACAGGTTTCCCCTCTCATTCTTAACAATATACAGCCGTGTTAATAACAATTAAAACTGTAGACAAATGTCAGCAGTTTGGACCGGCGGCGCTGTGTCTCTCAATGTTGCAGGTGAGCCGTGTGTGCGTGAATGGGGGCGGGGCTGCGCGGAGGAGAGAGCCAAACACAGGCATGGCTTTACAGAAGGAATGGGTCATGTAACGCAACATTAAACCATATCGATATAAACGACTCGGATGCGAGGACGTTAGGTGCACCGGTGCGACCTAGGAAAAATCTTAGTCGCACCCTTACAAATTGTGGTCGCACTCTAGAGCCCTGAGCAGGGTCTACTAAGGGCGTTTTCAGACCTATACTTCGTTTGCTTTGGTCCGATTCAGTTGATGAGTTTGTAAACTTGGAGCGATTTTCCTCGTCTGCTCTCGCAACCAAACCAAACAATGCACCTCTATGCCATAAAAGCCTAAACTATTTTTATGACTTTAGAAAGTTTAACTTTCTGTGCATCAGAGGTCACCCGGAGTACTTTTAACCACTTCCTCAATAACTAACACCGCTACCTTTGAGCACGTAGACACATGCGACAACGAGCTTGACCGCAGTCTGAGAGTGCTAGTGTAGACCGATTTATACAACACATTGCTCTACATTTGAACACACTATGTACATGACTCTGGGGAATGAGCATGGATATGGGCAAACATTTCTATGGCTTCATTGCCTTTTTTATTTTGTGTCTTGGAACATCCTGGGGGCTTCAAGTGTTTTTCTTCGCTTGACTTGAAAAAGACAGCGTGTGGCCCAAATGATGTGGCCATAAGAGTTTAGGGTGCAGTCATTTCTTCATATGTCACAGCAAATTGTTTTGGTGTGAATTTTTTGACAGTTTTTTTTTTACATTGTAAAAACAGTTAATCAAAAAATAATTCTTGATATTAAAATGAATGATTAATTGCAGCCATAAAGTGGAATTTTAGAGGACTCTGACTATTGCTGCACATGTAACAGTGTTTTCTAATGACCTGACCCCTCACAGTAACACAGTCAGAGAGGACCATTGTGTTTTGCTTACGGAGACGTTTGGCTTTTCATTGTGCAGGGGACCTTCATGGAGTGCCAACCAGACCCCAGCATCTCCCACCGTTTCCATGGTGCGTGTGCCTCGATGCTGAAAGGTCAAAGCTTCTGTCCCCACTGTGGAGAGGAGGCCAGCAAGGCCAAGGAGGTCACCATCGCCAAGGCCGACACCACCTCCACCGTGCCCTCCACGCTCGCACACGGACCTGCCACGCCTGGGATCCCCGAGGGCCGAGCAGACACCACCACCGGCAGGTAACGTACCAGCTGTGGTGTGGCGCTGACTGGCAATCAGGAAGTATGGGAATTTTCCCAATGGCCCAGTCATGTGGGCTGCAGTCTTTTTCTCCCAACCCCGGCATTATATATAGCCTACGTAAGGCTGGTGGGGCAGAAAAGGTGCGCCAAAAAAAGACGCAAATGTGCTAAGATAACGGATTTATATGAGCAGTCTGCAGGTGATGATGAGGACTAAGGATGTCACGAGAACCGATACTTGCGATACCTTTCGATTCTAAAATGACAAAACACCGATTTTTTTTATTTTTTTTTAAGCACTGAGCGCCAATGCCAGTGTTGGCATCGGTGCTGCGCCTCTTCAGGAAATGATGGGGGCAGTATACGCTTCAGAGTGTTCCAGTCGATACTTGCTTTCAGAGGTAGGAGGTCACGAACAAGTGGAACTACACATGGCATAGGGAGCCAAAGTCACGCCCTTCTACTTCCGGTCCATGGGAACTATCTTTCGAAAAAATATCAACGAGAGTCAATGGAGAGATGATGATAATTTTTTTATCCCGTTTGAATTGTGCCATGAATTACACATATGATGTTCATCAGTTTAATAGATAATTTCGCAAGTCAAGAAAGTCTCAGTTTATTGTTAAATCAGTCCCTCCAGAAAAACGTGATTTATGCGATCGCATAATTCAGAGCATAATCAGCCAAAGTCCGCATATTTATGCGGGGGCCGCATTTTTTCAAATACGCCGCACTTTCGCCGCATAAATTGCCGATTTCCGCGCAAAATATGCGGGGCTTGCATAATTTCATAATCCCCGCATTTTCGTTGCAAAAAAAGTCACATTTATCTTAGCAGAAAGTTGAAAAATGTTGCGTTTACTTCACACAAGAGCAGCTATTTTCCCCTGTTGTCATAGGAACGTTATGAAGTGACGTAATTACCCCGCGATGAAGCCATGAGGAAACCGCAGTTTTTGCAAGTTCATCGCATAAAATTGCATAAATATCTCGCATATTCCATCGCATTTTTTAAGGAAACGTGCCGCATAATCAAGGATTTTTGCCCGCAACAATTACAAAAAAACTCTGCATTTCTCTGGAAGGACTGTTAAACTGTTGAAGCATTAGACTGTGAAAATACGTAATTAGAAAGACTACGCACTTCAAAGTCCCATGGATGACGTCTCGCTGAAGCTACGGTGTCTCTGTGTATCGTACCGGGGATGTAACGTTACTCAAATGAGCAGCGGATCTCGCTCGTTCTTTTGCTTATCTGCTGAAAACACTTCACTGGATAAAACCCATCAGGTAAGATAACGTTACATGTGTCGTGGAACAGAGCTAAGCTAGCTAACAAGCGAGCATGTTGAGAATCAAGCTAGGTGACGTAAATTGTGTGAGACGAGAGATGTAGTTCACTGAGCGGTTTCACACAAAACTAAGTGGTACTATGACAAACCTACGGCTAACTGAGACTTTCTTCGGTTGAAAAATGATCTTTTAAATTGACGAACATCATATTTGTAATCCATGGCTCAATTCAAACGGGATAAAAAAATAATTTGCCTCTCCCCCGTTCACTGGAACGTGTCTGGGGACACTAGTTGTTGCACTATGACCATTAATTGCACTTTATTATGTTGTTCTATGCTCTATTGCACATGTTTTGTATGTCTTGTTATGACATTTTGATATTTTTCAAATATTTTAATTAAGAAGTTCATGTTTCAAGTACATGGAATCTTTTTTTTTACCGTGGTATCGAAATCGGCATCGAGAATCGTGTTATTTTACAGGTATTGGCACCGACTACTGAATTTTTGGTATCGTGACACCCCTAATGAGGACAGTGGCAAGGTGCTTTGTGTGAATATTTAGTGTAAATATAGTGTGCTACATGGATGAAAGAGTCAGCTGATTATTGCGCAATCAAGGCGCTCTGTCCGCAGAGGTAGCAACTTCTTTTTGTAGTTTTCTCCATGGAAGATTTTTAAGATGAATCCAAAAGTCCAAAAATGTCCCCAATGAAAAGTCATCCATAGACTGCACAGCTAAGTACTTCTCCTCCTTTGTTGTCCAGCTCATCTTGTCTGGCTGCGGGGGCTGAAGTCAGCGGCAGGGCCGACAGCTCGCTGTCCAATCGCTCTGCACAGGGACTCGACGCCTCTGCTGTTCCTGGGTCGTCCAGGGCCGCGTCACTGCTGGCTGTGGCGGGGACCTCTGTCCCACCTACAGTCCCTCAAGGAACAGCTAGAGAGACTCTAGAGAGCGTCCTGGTAGCTCTCGACACAGAGAAGTAAGTTCTACCACGAGAGTGGCGTCTTGATTTATCTGGATGACCCAAAGCCTGGACCTTTGAGACAAACTTGGACAACCACTCACATTTTTCTTTTCTTTTTTTTGCGTGTTTTGATCAGGCCCAAGAAGCTGCGTTTTCACCCCAAACAACTTTACCTCTCAGCCAAACAGGGAGAACTCAAGAAGGTTGTGCTCATGTTGGGTATGTTGACTCCACCTGTTCTGTTTTAGTGCCCCATCAATCTTGGTTCTTTATATGAACCTAACTTGTGTTTCTATCCAAATGCTTTTTAACAAAATGGTTTCCTTCTCCGTTTCCCTTCCAGTGGATGGTATCGACCCTAACTTTAAGATGGAGTCTCAGAACAAACGCACGCCGCTCCACGCTGCAGCTGAAGGAGGATACAAAGACATCTGCCACATGCTCGTACAGGTAAGACTCTTTTAATGATCGTCTTTCAGTCCCGCCTTCTTCTTACTCCTGTGGTTATGAATAAGGTCGGTTCAGATCCTCAATTTCGTGTTCTAAAATGAAAAATGCTGCTCCAGGCCGGCGCGAACGTGGACATGTGTGACGAAGATCAGCGGACGCCACTGATGGAGGCCTGTGAGAACAACTACATGGAGACGGTCCAGTACCTGCTGAGAGCTGGAGCCAGCGCCACACACAAGGTAAACCTGCATCTGGTTTGTGGCTAAGGCTACAGTGATGAGCAAAATCAGAATGTTGTTGAATTGTTGTCCAGAAAAACTGAATAGCACTAACTAACCCTAACTATAACCAGTGCCTAATCCTAGAGCCGTTGGGGACAAAAAACACTGATAAACAGTGGTTTCTTGCAAAACAGATTATTACATTATTTAATCACGTGCATATATACTGGAAGTTCATCTCGAGACTTGAGAAACTGTCAATAATTGGATTCTCTGCTGCTCTCAGGATGTTGAAGGATTCACGTGTCTCCACCTAGCGGCAAAGTCTGGCCATTACAGCATCGTTGAGCACATTCTGTCCACAGGATTAATCAACATCAACTGTCAGGTGGGTACCGTTTCACATGTTCTCTTCCAGTCATTTTGATCCTCTTAGTGATTTCAGCCGTACGACAGGGCTTTCACATTCGTTTACGTGTGTGTTTCCCCTCGCGCACCAGTCATCATCATTCAGTAGCATTTAATGCTGCTGTCCAGTCACTTTCTCCTCCAGCTGATCATATCATATGTCAGGCTGTCTGACCACACATTGATGCATATGTTGGATATTGGGTAGTTTACACCGTACAGCTGATTGTAAATAATGCCTCAGCAGAGTTCAGTAATTCAGTAAAGTTCTTGACATTTGACTGTCAGGCTCGTGACAGCACGGCTGATTGAACTTAAAGGGGTCAATGAACTTTTGATGCACCTGTCAAATGATGAACTGAAATGCCGACTTAATCATTTTGCTATCAATGATTAAGTCAAATGACTTTCGATGCATGCGATGGACCTTTTTCACAGCAGACATTTTGACTTGTCATGGTAGGAAAAGCACAGCTGAAACTGATAACCTTAACGATGGCTCAGTTCCATCAAGTGTCCCAGTAAGCTATTTCAGTGAGTCAGCATGCACAATACCAGGGCCTCTCCTAAGTGGAATGCAGCCATCATTAATGGTTCTGAATACACCTGTGCTTTTCCTACTATGACATGTCAACATGTCTGCCGTGAAAAAGGTCTATAGTATGATGCATGTGTATAGCATGTCTTAGGTAGTATAGCCTGTGTGTGAATGTTGTCTGTCGACTTGGATTTGGCTGTTCAATATGAATATTTGACTATTTGTTCCTTTTTTGACTATCAAGCAACTCTTTATTGAACTGCCAGATTTTTGAACGGGTTCAGCGGGACATTCAGGGTGACGGCTACGTTCACGTCATATAGTAAACAAGCCAAGTTAGCCCTCCAAGCTAATGCTTCCTAACTACGCTAACGACGGTTTGGAAAGCTCTCTCTTCCTCCGGGCAGCTGCCTCCATCTCACTCAGATTCACCCTGGGTCCCGGGCTGCTGCTGCCTGTTCACGGCGCAGACGGGATGACATAGTGGAATGATTTTACCTCGGAGAGCAGCGTGAAAGCGAGGAGTGATCACTCTGCAGTTTGGGGACCAAAATGTCCCCAGAAGTACACACACTGACAAAAGGAAAACGAAAAACAACTGCTCGACTTGAAGAATACTGATGATCCGAATCTTCCACTTTTAGGGGGCAAGCCCTGCACAATTTTAAAAACGTATTTGCTTTTTTTTTTTGTCTGAGTGTCAGATGAGAACTAAGTCTTTATGCTAAGCTAACATGCCACTTGTGTGCGCACGTGCGTGTTATTTTGTAAAGTATCCGGCTGCGTTGTGTCCTTCCTGTATGTGATTACCTACCTGGCCTTACACATTCGCTCGCAGAAGAAATGAGAGGAGCTGCCGAAACGATCGCTGCAGCGCACGGGCTTGCGCGGCTGCTCCGCTTCTGATCGCAGCTGGTATGAACAGACAGGTTGGATAACATGGGCGGAGAAATGAAAATAGCTCGGCTTTGCAGCTGTTCGCGGTGCTTTCGCTTCCAGTGTGTTTTCACACAGAGAAAGGGCGGCTCTGTGTCTGTTGTGTCTTTGTTTGAAATGTTGGACCTTGATGCAAGAAGGTAGCCATTAGGGCAGCTGTGATGTAAAGACACGGTCTCTCCTCGGAAGAAGCTTTGCACCCAGTGGGTAACAGGGGTGTATGAATTTCCCCTCAGGATGATGGAGGTTGGACAGCCATGATCTGGGCGACGGAGTACAAGCACGTGGACCAGGTGAAGCTGCTTCTGTCCAAAGGAGCCGACATCAGCATCAGGGACAAGGTTGGCTAAGGAGTCTGTCCACTCTGCGTTTCAGGTGCTTTACAGAAGAAGCCAGTGTTGTGTCATTGTTGGTTCATGCTGTTTTGTTTTCTAGGAAGAGAACATCTGCCTTCACTGGGCAGCGTTCTCAGGCAGCGTGGAGATCGCCGAGCTGCTCCTAAACGCCCGCTGCCACCTGCAGGCTGTCAACATCCACGGAGACTCCCCTCTACACATCGCTGCTCGGGAGAATCGCTTAGAATGTGTCACGTGAGTTGCTGCCTCCAGGGAAAAGGCCAAACCCTTACTTTTTGGAGTAAAACAAATGCATTGCTTTTTGAACTACAGTTAAAAACAAAAGGATTGATTCAAAAGAGCAATTTAAAAAAAAGTTGTCCAGAAGCTTGTTGTTGATGATCAGAAGAATGTGGTCTCCCCAGGCTTTTCCTGACTCGAGGAGCTGATGTGTTTCTGAAGAACCGCGAGGGAGAAACTCCTCCAGACTGCTGCAGCCACAACTCCAAGGCCTGGGCGGCGCTGCAGGCCAACAGGAGGGAGAGGGACACCAAGAACGCCAGGCTCGCTCGAGCAGAAGAAAAAGTCCTTCACAGGTTGAAATCATACTGTGAAAATAGCAGTGTTAAAAAGGGGGGGGGGGGGGACTGCTTTGGGGTGGGCATGTAGAGACCGATAGAAAGATAGAATAATATCCAAGAAGGCCAGGTTGAGTCATTGATCCGTGAGTTCAAAGCTTATTAGATGGAAAAACACTAGGGCTGCACGATTGGGAGGAAAACGTCCTATTGCGATTTTTCAGGACACAGATTGCGATATAATGGTATCACGAGTCTACTTGCTTGATTATGAAGGAAAATGCACAGTTTTGAAATGTGTATTTCTCAACTTGAACATACAAAGTGAAACAAGCACAAGAAGAAATACATAAACAACAAATGTGTTTAAATACCTTTGGTAAAATAGCCAAATTAAATAACAAAAACAATCTTTTCAAAATAGACATGTTTGCTTTGTTCAACAGTACAAATGAAATACTGTAATGGGATAATTAAAGTGGCTGTATGTAACTTTCAGTTTGTGTTGATTCTAGCGGCCGCTTTGGACAGAAGCGGTAGTGTTTTTACCACGCCTGCTGTCGTGAAGGTCTTTTCTTTACGATGCTGTATTACCCACTGTAGGTTACTGACTTAGTGTTAGGCACATAGTCGCAACGAATATTTTACTTGGACAGAAACTCATTAATCTACAATAAGAGAATATGTTACCAAAGCATTGTTGCATTTCAAGTGTTGCATACGGTAACTTAGCCTACTTTGGATGTATCGTGAGCTAAACCGGGTAACGTTGTCACTGTGTCACGAGCCAAAGCATTAAGAGATTGTTGTAGCAACCAACGTAATAATAACTAAGATTAATATAGCGCATTTCATGAGACCCACGGACGCTTTACACAAGTACAGGGGGACAAGGGAGAAGAAGACCGTAGGCCAACACAAACGCGTAATAAAACGTCCGCGCTAAATGGAAGGGGGACGTCATTTAATGTCGGCTACTGATGTACAACCACATCGCCCAGACTAAAGTTATTTTATGAATGAAATAGACATATAATATACCTGAGGGTCAATTCGGGGATGTTTTTGAATAACATTTTGGAAACAATTTCCTTTCATTTGTTTTAATTTCAATAAGCAATTTGTTGTATTTAAGCAGAATACTGAAAGCAGCAGAAAGGCAGAACTTAGTACACTTTATCTGTTTGCTTGCATATCGCATGTTTTCCTCATATCGTGCAGCCCTAGTTAACAGTGAACAATAAAACAACAAGCTTCTTAAGACACCGTGGCTTCATCTGTTGTTAAAACTGTTGGTAAAGTGAAGGGTGTTAACAACGTGGAGACTGCAGTTCGCGCAGAGGCTAGAGTGTCACATAGCACACCTTTTGGTTTACTTAAATGTAATCGCACAGAGTCACATTGCGGTTGGATCAATCGTGCAGCCGTACAAACCCCCCAGCATTGTTTTTGCCACAACCTCTGCATCAGATGTCCTTGCGGTTGACAGCCCCTAACCAACGTCTGCTCTGTTTACAGTGACATAGCTCTGGGGCAGGAGAGAGTTCCCCTTCCCTGTGTCAACTCTGTGGACAGTGACCCTTACCCAGACGACTACAAATACATCCCTGAAAACTGTGTCACCTCCCCCATGAACATCGACAGGAACATAACCCACCTACAGGTTAGTACAACCATTTCATCAGGCATTCGAAAGGAAACAAAAGAGATCTTTTTTTTTTTTTTTTTTTCTTTTCCCCTCTGTGATTGGCAGTGTGACTTGATCAGCATCATTTTCTCTCTTTATCCATGGCTACCAGTACTGTGTTTGTAAAGAAGACTGTTCGACAAGTATCTGCATGTGTGGACAACTCAGTCTGCGGTGCTGGTACGACAAGGTAAGAATAGATGTCTACACGGACCGAGCACAGTCTTCTTTTAACAAGATGTATCAGAAAGTATGTGGACACCCGAACCTGGCCAAACCATGAAAAACAGCACCCGACCAAACGTATGTGAGCCAAGCGTCCACATACCATGTAGTGTGTAATAATATTTATCAACCATGACCACCATGAAATATATATGCTGTGTGTGTGCATATATACACACACACACACACACACACACACACACACACACACACACACACGTGTATGTGTATTTTCTTCCACGTTTAGAGTGGTCGTCTTCTACCTGAATTCTGCCGTGAGGAGCCTCCTCTCATCTTTGAGTGTAACCATGCGTGCTCCTGTTGGAGGACCTGCAAGAACCGCGTAGTGCAAAATGGACTCAGGTATTCAAAATTCATCTCAATGACTACGTTTACATGCACATAATATTCTGGTTTGTTGCACTTATTCCGAAAAAAAAAAAAATATTCTGACTTAAGCTGTTGACATGGCTAATGAAAATGAATATTCCACTAATATTCCTGTTTACATGCAGCTGTGCAAAATAGGATTTTTTTCAAAGTATTCCACCGGTGGAGGACTTGTTGGACCGTGCAAACACCGTCTCCTTCTTTCATTCCCTTAACCAGCTTTATGAAAAGGTCGCCGTTGCGATGTTTGTGGATATCCAAAAAGCTGTTGATACCTAAGTCTTTTGTAATGTTTAGAAGTAGGTGTGTTTCTCCTTCGAGAGAGAGAGAGAATATATATATATATATATTTAAATGCATGCATCTCTGCCACAGCCTAGCAAACTATTGGCTAGTTGTGTACAACAACCATAGCAACCCACAGAGCTGACTTTAAGCCGTAAACAGGCAAGAGACCGAAGACCGAAAACCATCGCAAACTGCGATTTTAAAAACCCCGAATGAGACACACATTCCAAATGCGCTGTAAACATGTCCAAAGAACGCCTCTCCCACATGTCTTAATCGGAAAATCAAATTCGGAATATGGTCATATTTGGATCTATAGTGGAATATTAGTGTGCATGTAATGCTACTGTCTTCAGCAGAGCATTGCTAGAATAAATCTAAATAAATCTTTTCTTCTGTCAAGTGATTTCTGTTGTCTGGAAGACAGTTTTACAACATGCAACTTTACAACTTCTGTGGTGGTAGAACTGTGCAAGGAAGCACTATATAAAAACGTCTTGTTGTAACTATCTTATAATTAAGGCTGTGAGGGGTGTTAAGTTAAATATCTACCACAGAAGAGAAATAAAAAAAATGGTTGTGTATCTTTTCCAGGACCAGGCTTCAGCTCTTCAGGACCAGGAAGAAGGGCTGGGGTGTCCGAGCAGTACAAGACATACCACAGGGGACCTTTGTGTGCGAGTAAGTCCCATTTACATACAGATAAAACACTGTTTATATACGTGCACCTCACCTTTCATTTTTTTTTTTAACCACAAAGAGCACAATACAACACAGCTTGCACCCTTGCTGAACTGTCAGTCATTTTTATTCAATTACTAATCACAACACTGAACAGGCATGTTGTGTCCTCCTCCACCAAATAAAAAGAAAAGCCGTTACTCTCACACATGCATGGTCTGCATCTCCTGCCAGATGGCAGCAGCTCAGACTGTGAGCGCAGCATACTGTGCCGGAGAGACAGTTATGCGTTCTGCTTCTTCACATTCACAAGTGCTGTCGGTGTCACTGAGGCGTTGCGTTATTGTAACTATTTTCCACTGCTTTTTTATTTTTTCATCGCAACATTTAGGGTTCTGTGTACCATTTCAAAAAAACACGTTGGCTAAGAAAAATACCTCAGTTTCCTTTGGCAGTTGTCTTGAGAGACTACGGGCACTATTTTAACGATCTAAGCGCACGGTGTGAAGCGCCTGGCGCTGGTGCGTTTAGGGCGCGTTTGACGGCGGAAAAAAGGATCCGGGCGCATGGTTCAAAAGGATTGTACTTAGTGTCTTCGTTAATTCATAGGTGTGTTTTGGGCGTAACATACAATAAACCAATCAGAGTGTCATCTCCCATTCCCTTTAAAAGCCAGGCGTGTTTGTACCTTGGCGCATTGCTATTATGAAGGCGGAGTTGCACCGTCATATTTTTATTTGTAATCTTTTGCATGTGTGTGTGCTGCTGCGCTTCCGTGTGTGTGTGTGTGTAACAAGCATAGTGTGCGCGCCGTGCACAAGCCTAGGCGCATTTTACTAATGCGCTGTTAAAATAACAAGGAAATGCTGCGTTATTGACTTTAGACCAGGTTTTTGTTGGTCAATGGCGCTGATCACTTCCCGCTGCCTCAAGATAGCAATACGCCCAGAATGCACCTGAACACACCTCCCTGTAAGACCAGCACGCCCATGGGCGCACAGATGGTCACAGGTGCATTTGCTATTTAAACGACATGGGTGCTGGACGCTCTTAAAATAGCAAAGACGCTGCGCCGGGTGCTAGATAGGGCCCAGCATGTTTCTGATCTAAACGTTGTTGCTTTAATAAAATGTTGTCCAGTGTGGCCCTTAGTGAAGTTGAGTTTGACACCCCTGGTTTAGCAGAAGGAATGTTTTAATGTATCTCCGAACTGTTCCCAAATAAAACCGTCTAACTCCTAGTAGAGGAAATGTTGCCATGTTGTAAACAGCATTAGCATTAAAAGGTTTCAGTGATGTCTCCAGCTACTGACTGCTCAACCTGCTTCTGAACAGGTACGTCGGGGAGATCATCTCCGAAGCAGAAGCAGAGATGAGGCAGAATGACACTTACCTGTTCAGCCTGGACGATAAGGTAAAGGACCAACAGATTGTTATATTAACACATGTTCAAAAATGGAGAGAAACCCAATTCCAACCTTCACTCTGATCATTTCCTAGTTACTACTTGTAAGGAACACACCGACTTATTGGGACATTGTCTTATTCCCCGTATCCCCCAGAGTTAGAGAAGTCCATACATACCCTTCTCATCTCCGTGCGTGTTGTAACTCTGTCTGACGCCCCCACCACTAGCCTCGCTTAGCACAGATCCTGGAGGTAACCGGCTCCAACTAGCCTACTGCTCCCAATAAGTGACAAAATAACACCAACATGTTCCTATTTACATGTTGTGATTTGTATAGTCACAGCGTGTACAAATAACAAGGTCACATGAGACACAGCCTCTGCTACTTGGGCGGAGTAATTTGCTCGCAGCACCTGAGAAGCCCCGGGGTGAGGAGCAGAAGTAGCAGTGCTTCGCCTTTCTGAGAATATAGTTCCCAGTATGTATACGGTTAGAAGATGGCTGTGTCTCATGTGACCTTGTTATTTGTACACACTGTGACTATACAAATCACAACATGTAAATAGGAACATGTTGGTGTTATTTGTATGTTAGTGGTGGGGGCGTCAGACAGAGTTACGACACGCACGGAGATGAGAAGGGTACGTATGGACTTATCTAACTCTGGGGGATACGGGGAATAAGACAGTCCCAATAAGTCGGCGTGTTCCTCTAACATGTTTTCTTTACATCAACCATGCAGAATTCTCCTTTCAGCTGTGTAGTTTATTATTTATTATTTATCTTCCCTCCCAGCCACAAGATCTATACTGCATCGATGCTCGTTTCTATGGAAACATCAGCCGCTTCCTCAATCACATGTGCGAGCCCAATTTGTTTGCCTGTCGAGTGTTCACGACACACCAGGACCTTCGTTTCCCACACATTGCCTTCTTTGCCAGTGAAAACATCAAGGCTGGAGAGGAGCTTGGGTAACACTTTTTATAATTCTTCTTTAACCAATTTAAGACATTATGTCTTTTAGAGACAGGATTTGAAAACTGAAATGTTTGATGCCAATATGATGTAGTGGCCAAGGCTAACTAACAATTAAAAGCCTAATTAATATTTAACAGAAAATATGAACAGCTTAGATGTAGTGGTGTAAGTGGAGTAAGGACCCTGATACACTGTAATTCTGGGGCTGATACAGATTTTTATTAAGAGCTGTCTCACTCAGCGGGACATGCAGTGAACAGTTTTGTTTTTCAACCCTGGAAGTCCGATAAAGGCAGCACTTTTCTATAATCCTTTGCTTTTTCTCTCCCCCTCTCAGATTTAACTACGGCGACGACTTCTGGGAAATCAAAAGCAAGCTGTTCAGCTGCGAATGCGGCTCGTCCAAGTGCAAGTACTCATCGGCGGCCATGGCGTCGCTGCAGGCGGACAGCACCCCGGAGAACCAGCAGCAGCCCAGCGCGTCTCCCGACACCAGCTCTTCCAACAGTCCCTCCAGCCCCTCCTAAAGCCGCCGTCACACTACACTTCGCTACATGTACACAACTGTCGGACACACGAGGGCGGCCGTCTCCATCCTCCTCGAACTTTAAACTTTTTAATCAGTGAACTTGTACTGCGTCTTCACTTCTGATTTCAAAACCCATGGACCGCGGACCTTCGCGAAAGCCCGTCAAACGTTGTCACACAGAACCAGATGCACAATCGAATCCTGAAAGAGCTTCCTGCTCCTTTTTTATTCCACCTTGTGTAACAGGAACAGCGGGGGGGCAGCAGCGCATCACGCACAGCAAATCACAGGGACAACCAACACGTCTTTACATTTCTTACTTAACTTTACTGCGAAGGAGAACTGTGCATTTTGTCCCTTTTTTATTTGTTTCTTTTTTTAATTGTTTGAATTGTTAAATGGCTTTTCTTATCGAGTCATGATCAAGGAACTTTTGGGGGATGAGGGGTAGCATTGTCTTTTGCAAAGACAACCTCAGCATACAGCTGAGTTTCACTTGTTTGGCCTCTGCGGTCATTTATCATGAACCATTCCGGCAAAATTAGATAAATATCCAACCATGTTGCCACTTCTTTGTGTCACTTCATCTTTGTTGCAGTGTTTGAACGCATGCACCATCATAGTTGATTATGAATTGATGAATTAACCGAATTGATAGGAAAGACAAAAACATGGTGCAAAAGTTTATTTTTTTTTTTTTTTATTTGCTACTTAAGCGGGTATAGAGAAAGATGGTGTTCCATTCCTCAAAAATGAGGCGTTTCTAGTCTGAATGAATTGAGCCTTTTTATTAAGCATGTTTAAGGGGGATCGTGTCAGACATTTTGCCACAGTTGAGCAAAAATGGATTGATTTAAATTGAAGTGGAGTTTAAAAAAAAAAAAAAAGAGAAAATGGTGCTGTCAAAGGTTTTTACTTTTTGTTTTGATTTTTTTATTACCCAAGTGAACATAGTTTGTAAGATAAGAGAATGTTTAAAGTTTTTTATTTGTTTTATTTTAACTCCAGTTTTCTAATCGTAGTTACTGTAGGCTATTTTTTTATTTAGTTTCATGATTTTGCCGACAGAAGCCAACCTGTCTTTTTAAATGTTGTTAGTAAAGCAGTGACTGTTGTGCAAAGTCTTGGAAGATATAAAGAAAACAAAAAGGCTATAAAAAAAAAAAATGCACTTCATAAAGTTCTGTTACATATTTCTGGACCGTGAACCATCCATCTAATTGGTTGTATCTTTTTCATAATAAATTTACTACTAATGCATTTATTCTGATACGCTCTACTTGTTGACGTTTTCTCTTAGAATGCCAGCCTATTTGCCTCAATGTTGCCTAAAAATGTCGATGCAGAATTTGAACTTTCTCCAGTTCTGTCATTTTTGCAGATTTTCTTCAGGTCCGGGTAGAGATTGCTTTTTTAGCTCCCTTATCTTGTCAACCACAAACACATGACTGTAAAACCTTCAAACTGAAGCCTGCAGTTTTGACCCTGCAGGAATCGAGCAGCAGCAGCTCAGTTTTGACAGACGGGCCCAGGGCCCAGTGCTGAAATATTGGAGCAGCTGTGGCATCGGAGCTGCTGACACTTCCTACATTCTGTTTGCTTCAATGAGTTTGGATTTTCAAAGCCTCTAGTTTGTGCCATAATTTTAGAGGGCTACTGAAGAGCTCATTTCAAACTCGGTGTGCGTGTGTATATATGTGTGTGTGTGTGTGTGTGTGTGTGTCACACACACACACACACACACACACACACACACACACTAATCTAACTGATAGACGCTTCAAATAAACAGTGGTGGAAGTAGTAGCTCAAGGAATGGCAATTCAGTGTTTTTTCCAACCCTTTGTTGAACAGAAATCGCCATCTATTGGGCTTAGAAAATAAAGAAAATGCTTCATGAAGCTTAATTTGGACATATGTAACACTGCAATAGAAAGAACTTTATTGCAGGTAAAATCATGGATTCAGAATTCTGTTTCAATTCAAAACTACAGGTTTTAGGACTAAAAGGCACACATACTTAAGACGATTAGGGCCACGTGTGAAAAATGTATTTGAGTTCTGAGTCTAACTTCAGAATTCTGAGTTTAATGTACTTTTATTTATTTTTTAAAGAATTTTTGGGGGGCATTTTTAGGCCTTTATTTGTATAGGACAGGTAAAGATGTGAACAGAGAGAGAGGGGGAATGACATGCAGCAAAGGGCCGCAGGTCGGAGTCGAACCCGCGGCCGCTGCGTCGAGGAGAAAACCCCTACACATGGGCGCGCGCTCCACCAGGTGAGCAACCCAGGCGCTTAGTTTAATGTACTTTAAAGTCAGAATTCTAAGTTTAAAGTCAGAATTCTGAAGTGTATATAAGCATTTCATTTACAGAGACATAACATTATGAATTAAAGACAAAAAGGTATTCCTTGTTAAAGGTCCACAGGTGTTTTCACTAATTTGCCTGATTAGACCACCTTTTAGGAATGTGGAGGCGTGTGCAAAATGTGTTTGATTGACATCTTCCATCACTCTTTCAGTAATGTCTTAGTTTAGCATGGTAGCATGCTACCAGTTGCTGCTTAGCACTACACAACGTACAGCTGAGGCTAATGGACATGTCATTAGTTTTTTCAGGTATTTGGTCATAAATTGATTTAAATGTCTGTACCAAACGTGCAATTCATCCAGTTTTTTTTTTAATTTGATGTTTAACACTCAAGACCAAAGTGATGTTGCTCCTGTCCTGACAATGCCATCTGAAGCTACGCTGCTAGCTAGGTTAAAATGTGCATAGATGTCGGTATTTTATCAAGCTAAACAAAGCTGTGCCTGAAAAGTTTAAATATTACAGTCTTAAAATCTTATTCCGCAAGTCCCTTTAAGTACAGCTGTTGGAAAAAAATGTACAACAGAGTAGTAAAAAGAGCAATATTCCTCTGAAGCTAAGGAAGAGAAAGTCTCAAAATGGAACTATTCAAGTACGGAGCCCCAGACATGACGTGGGAAAAATAAATAAATTGTGGCCACTATATAGGTGTAATGGCACGGAATACTAATTTGTGGCCACAGCATACTAACTCGTGGCCACGAAATAGTATTTCGTG
This sequence comes from Sander vitreus, assembly GCF_031162955.1. Classification (NCBI taxonomy): domain Eukaryota; kingdom Metazoa; phylum Chordata; class Actinopteri; order Perciformes; family Percidae; genus Sander; species Sander vitreus. Next base: position 23,921,140 of record NC_135870.1, on the reverse strand, counting down.
CGCACATTATTATACCTATATTGTGGCCACGAAATAGGTATAACGTGCGCACGAAATACTAATTTGTGGCCACGGAATACTCATGTAGCCTACTCAGTGCAGTACCTGAGTAGGCTACTCTGCAACCAAACTCAATCAAGCAAGAATGTTGTAAAAACATTTATTATTCAGCAGTTATAGTAATAAACACCGAGAGGATTTGGATTCAAAGTATCGCCTGTAGCACCAATGTGAGGAAAACACAGCAGGACGTGAGTAACTGTAACATGTGCAGGCCCTTTAGGTCTCATAAACTGGCCGATGATTGCTCCCTTCCTGGTTACCAGGGCGGACAGCGAAAACAGAGCCGATAATTGAATCCGAGACATTTCTCCTCGAGCATCGAAGACGGTTGGTCTGATAACGAGGTTCTAAGTGGCCGGACAGGAAGCAGCCTTTCCGCATTCCAAGGTGGGAGCAACTTTTTTTTTTTTTTTTTTTTGTCTTTGGTGCCCCTGACCTGGTGCCTCCTGCAGGCAGACATAATACAGTACATGAACTGTGTGAGGGTCAAATAGTTGCTTTATTCCACTGTTGAGTTGGATTTATGTCAGTAACCCTGGAGAGCAGTTATGAAGAGAGCACTTCCTTACAACTCCAGATGGCAAGAGAGACGATCGACTGTGGTTTATGGTACGTTCATTCTCGTTCATACCTTCTTTGTTTGCATTGGTTTACATAGTTTTTATTGCATTAATAATCATTAGGGTAGAACATCCTGAGTAAAGGCCCCTGGGCCAAACTGACAGCCGGGGTCCATCACAAGATGATTAACAGGATAGAAAAGCAGAAAATAATTTCCACAATATGACATTTTTTTTATATTATGTAAATTTATGCTATGTTATTTTTCATAATATTTTAATTTTTTTTAATTTTTTGACTGTGTAATGGAAATTATAAATCACATAGTCTAATAATTTAGTTCAATTCAAAAGTTGTTTGTTGACTTTTAATGCAATGCCATCACATCTCTGTTCAAACACACATCGGTAAGGCTGTGTCTGGGCTGAAAAATAGGCCTGAGGGGGGTCTATTTGGGGGAATTAGCAGTGAAACTGAATTGTGATTATCAAGAGAGATTATGGCAACGTTGGAAAAAGTCCACAGTGGTTTAAGATAATACCCCCGTTTCTTATGAAAGGATGCGTTTGCAGCTTTGCAATGCACTTTATTTGATATGGATAGTTTAAGCTGGGTAATGGCCCCAAATCCTTTTTTCACAGCAGACATTTTGACTTGTCACAGCAGGAAAAGCACAGGTGTTGCCAATAACATTAATGATGGCCTAGTGTCCCAGTAAGCCATTATGGTGTGACAGGGAGCCGGCATGCACAGTACCAGGACCCTGAAACGGATAACATCTAAATGGAGTTCAGCCATCAGTCATTTTTGTTAATTACACCAGTGCTTTTCCTACTGTGACATGTCAAAATGTCTGTTTGAACAGACCTGTTGTGTCTTGGCTCACTGCCCGAAGCGAAGAAGACCCAATTCTCAAATGGCACACAGGTGAGGTGTATACTTTATTGAAAGCACTTTCAAACCATTTGGTTTTTTGAGAGGAAAAAATTAACTTCGAGGACAACCTGCTTCGTCCCCACCTGGAATACAAATCATTGTATAAGTACAACAAGGGTTTTGGGTATCAAACACCAACTGCTGGAGGGCCCTGTGGCTTGACAGCAGCTAAATGGCATCCGTTAGCATTACAATAGATTAAAACACTGTGTTGCAAATGTCTTCGCGGAAAAGAGTATCTCTAAAAAAGGTGTTAACTATTAACCTCGCTAGCCAAACGGAAGCTGTGTATTTAAGCCACTTTTTAGCACTAGGCCTGCTTTCTTTTGAGATAAGACAGATGCTGACTTCCTAAAGTTATTTTTATATTGTGCAGCATGTAAAATTGGGCATCCACGAATCAGAAATGGCACGATGACTTCTGTCTTCCTATTGTGAGGCCTTTATTGTGCCTTCTTATTGGGGCAGCAGTAGCTCAGTGTTGGCTTTGGCCAATTCAAGTTCCAGCACGAACCAAGTACGCGGTGTGGACTGGTAGCTGGAGAGGTGCCAGTTCACCTCCTGGGCACTGCGCAGGTGCCCTTGAGCGAGGCACCGACCCCTTAACTTCTCGAGGCGCTGTGCTGCAGTGACCCATCATTCTGACATCTCTCCACTTTGACACGTGTGTGTGTGTGTTCATCCAGAAAAAATAACAATGAATAACTGCTTCATGAATTTCTTTCTTTGCCCTAACGTTGCCAGCGGTACGCGCAGCCACATTGGGCTCCTGGAGGATGCTTACCCTGGGGGCAGAGTACGAGGATACCTGGGCTCGGTCACCTGACAGGAGGGACCGTCCCAGTCAGCAGGTAGAGGAGGAGGCGGGGCCTGTCGAGGGGGCAGACACCGGCGCTGGAGACCCTGAGGGGCCGTCGTGGAGAGCCGGTGATACCGACACCGTGCAGAAGTATGACACAGTTTTACACCTGGATGTGCAGAGCAGAGCGGGAAGGAGAGACGGTGTCCGTCAGATCTTCAGGAAGCACGAGACCCTGAACAGCACGCCACGGCCCTGCGGGTGAGTCGTACGAACCTTGACACTTAATATTAGCATTTACATTCCCTTCAGGAAAATTAAAACGAGTAAACAGGGTTTCTGTGTGGGAATACTACATGGCCCCTTAGGCCTATTTGTTCTGTGATTAAAAACGATTGAAGCTAGCCACATTAGCCGTGCAGCATGCTAACGTTAACATCAACAGGCAAACCTGCAAATAAACAGTAAAACAACTTAAAGGTGGCCAAACTTACAGCGTCCAAGTTTGGTTGGGTCACAGGAACCAGGTGTTACCAGGAACACCACATCCACAGGAAATCACAATGGCTGACCTCCACTCCAACTATAGCTTTGTTTTAGGGCGTGCCAAACTAGCCAGGCGGGCATTATGTGCAATGGTGACGTAACCAAATTATGGAAGTAAAGGCTGCAATTCAAACAAGGCGTTTCAGGCAGTTCAGGAGAAGTGTTTTCTGTGGGAGAGACAACTTCCTTCAGTGGGGGGTGAACTTTAAAGACCTTTTACGTCAGAAAAAACTATAAAACACACTAAAGGAAAAACCAAAAAGCACAATAAGGCCTCTTTAGCTAAATAATTTTAGAATATTTAACATAAGCACATAACTAACTTACTAACTTACTTGCACATTACTATAATAAAGGTAATTACACTACATTTTGACAGAGGCGGAACCTCTACAAGACAGGGCCTTAAAATAAGTAAATAAAGCAGGATCTCCTCATGTCACTGCTCAGCCAATCAGAAATCACAGTCATTATATATTGTGCTTTAGTTGTGCATATTCCCAAACACATATTTCAATTGGCAATAACAAGTTGACGGTGACAAAGGAAGCCCAGAGCTTTTGCGGGCCTACAATAAGGGTTAAGGCGGCCTAAAGCCTTTATACATTTTTTTTATTTTATTTATTTTTTTTTGTATAGAATACTAAGCTATTCGAATAGCCTAATAATTGTTGGCATGATTTTATAAATCATGTTTTAATGTTAAACATACATGTGGCACAGTGAATGAATCCTTAGGATTAACTGTATCTGTGGATGGCTACCTTAGTGACTACCTTACCTATAGGCCAGTAAGCAGTAATTTGGAGGGCCCCCTGCATTGACTCTGAGGACCCCCTAGAGGTCCCGGTGCCCCGGTTGAAGATCCCTGCATTGGTCTTTTTGGCAAATTGGGTTCTACCGTTTACAAATGAATCTCCAGTTCACTGGATATTTTCCATTGGGGATTTTATTACAAAGGCAACATTATAACAGTTTCTTTAGCAATGTAAGCACAACATTGGCTAGATAAGACAGTGACTCTGTTGTATTCGTTTTGCAGTACGTTAGCTGAACCACTAGATGGCTCCTCAGCCATATCTAAAGCATTTGTATTAATGATTTGGCTGCAGATGATGTTAACAGAGAGCTAGATTAGATTTTTTTTTTTAATGATGAGCAAAATAACATAAGACTGGATCCATTTATACTTGGCCTATTGATTTGAATAAGTGAACTAGTCTAGTCAGGTGTGCAGTTGGTTAACTGAATTGGATTAAGGGTTAGGATTAGTTGGATTGAAGGTTAGTCAGGTCTGGTGCTGTAGGTGTTTGCAGTGTGTCTCACACACACACACACACACACTTCACACACGTTCATGGATAAATTCTAACATCTAAACGTCTGAAAGGGCACCTTACACCTTCCGTTTCAAAACGACTGACAGCACAGTATCAGAGCTGACACTGTCTGGCCAAAAGTATGTGGACACCACTGCCCACATACCTTTCATGTACCTTTTTGTTTACTCATGGTGAAGTGTTTGTGTTCACATACTTCTGAACATATATTTTATGTTGATTGAATGGCAAAAAATAACAGAAAATGTAGAAAAGTAGCCTATTATCTGCTATGTTGTGTGCCTCTTGTGGGGGGGGGGACCACAGGAAATGAGAGCTGCGGGGTGAAAACTAATACACGCTTTAAATCTACAGTAAGTGACCAAGTAAAAAGTTGTTGATGTCGCATTTTAATCCATTTTCTAAATCTAGTTTTGAAAAGCATGACCATCATCTCCGGTAAACGCCACGCACAAAATGTTCCCAACGGTAATTCATGTTCATGTAAACAGGCTATTACCTAAATTTATAGTGGTCTGTGAATCCCTGTAGCCACCATAAACATGGCTGGTTTATTTCCTTCCTATGATAAATAACTCACCCCTGACATATACAGAAAGAGAATAGTTAAACAGAAACATTGACCGTGTGTGTGTGTGTGTAAATGAGTATTTGTTTCTGGAAACGTAATTAACATTCACAGAGGAACAGAGTTTATTATCTAGGAATATTCCCAAATACTCGGGTAAGTTATCTACAAAGTCCTGTTTAGAGCAGCCGATCAGCTGCAGTACACTTTGCTGACACCAAGCCTGGAGTGCAGTCACGTTCAGGCCAACAGAGGTTATAACGTCTGCATAAATATGTATAAACCATAGTTTTTGTCTTGTCATTATCTCCGTAGGTATACATAAAATTACAGAGGAGCAAAAACAACTGTGAGGAGCTTCGGTACTAATTATGAGTTTCTCAGAAATGCACTGTTTAGTGCAGAGCTTCTGTTGGAAAGCACTTGCTGTAGTCAATAATAACCCCAGTGTGCTGTCTGGGGTCCTGGAGAGCCTGGCCGTCTTTAACGTCTCAAAAATCATACAAAAACATGTGCTATCACCTTGATACATCATGACTTTTACTAATTTTATGAGCTTAAAAATATGATTTTGAACCACAGTTTCAGAGGTCCACTATAGAAAATGATGTCTTACCTTTGTTTGGCGTCTGAGACCTCAGCTTTAAAACATGGTTATATATTGTGCACTATGGATGGACGCAGCACTACCCCTCTAAAATCCCAAATATGTCTATTTGGATTTCTGTATTGGAGTTTTTGAACGGCCGTGGGATCAATTCCGACCTGCGGCCCTTTGCTTCATGTCTTCGTCCCCTCTCTCGCCCCTTTCATGGCTAAACCTGTGCTATCAAATAAAGGCCTAAAATGCCAAAACAACAGGGAGCTGGACCTCTCTGAGGTAAAACTGACCCCAAACATCAGTAACGTCACCATGTAGGATCAATATGTACATTTCTATGTGAATGACTTTTGGCAAATACAATTAATATACAAAAGTATTTTGTTATTTGATATAGCAATGCTTTATGGTAATCTATGGTAGTTTTTTTCCCACCTTCATTAAGTGTGCAAGTCCAGTTCTAGTGAAGGGTTGCCACTTTAGTAATTGTCTGTTTTAATGAGGTAATGAAGAAGAAGAAAAAATTGAGTTTTAATCCATTATTATTTTGACACCGTGGGACCCCAAACAATGAAGATGTGAAGCTAATGTGTGATTAAAAATGTGTGAAGAGTTCATTTGCAAAAGTAGATAAGCCCTTTTTTTAAATGAATAAATTGAAAATAATAAAAAAAAAACTGTTTGACATTTCATTGACTGCACACAGAAAGCATGACCAAAATGTAAGATATCTTATTAAAACACTAGTTTGATATTCCCTGGATTGCACACACAATGTGAAGACTACTGGTTTACATCCACATTCTAGAATTAGCTTTTCATTTACCTTATGTAATGTTTTTTAAAGCAAGTGTTTGATTCTGCCAACAAGGTAGGTATGCAAACAGTATTTCCATGAACATACATGAAGTGTGACTTTATCTAGTGAGTTCACTGCAACTTCCTGAGAAAACCAGTCTGATCTTTGCTTGACTTTTCTTCAGTCTGAATGTGGTCACTTACTACATGTTTCTTCTTCTTTTATAAGCTGCTATCCTCTGTATAGAAAACCCGTTTTCCCTTGTTGACGCTAAAAAGAAGATTGATTAACGCTCATGTTTGGACCCGCAGGCCTTTTGTGAACTTAATTAGTTTTACAGTCTCTCTTTACAAGCAGCCAACCAACAGACGCTGAGCGCGTCTGTGCGCTCCAGTCACCGATAGGCTAATTTTGGTCACATGCGCTCTTCCTTATTCCACTGAGGACTCGCTATATAGCCTTCAGCCCCCATACAGCGAGCGATCAAACAGAAATCACAGGATGTTGGATTGGCTTGTGTTATTGCTTTCACCTGGGGGAAGAAAACGGAGTAATTCTGGGGTTTTCTGACGCTCCTGCTGATTCTGCCTGACACCCTGGACGTTTCAACTGGTGTTCGGATGCTGACACGATGCTGTCAGGATTTTAGACAGAGACAGGGTGATTTGGTTTTAATTTCAGCGTGATTTTTCTTTTCCACTCCGAGCCCGGCTTGTATGGATGCAACAGTCTCAGCGAAGTGAATCATTTTACAGCTGAAGTGCTTTTTTTTTTTTTTTTTTTTTTTTTATTGCTTTAAACTTTTACGTTTTAAATTTCCCTGAAGATGAATGGATGGAAAGGATCAAGAGGACATGGTTTTCAATGAGGCAACAATCATTGTTCTGTTTTCCAAACGCAGCGCTTTCTGTAACACTGTGGTTTGGATGAAGTGTGTTTGTTGTGATGCGTCTCCCCTCCATTTCCACTGACACCAGTTTGGATTTACCCTTTCGGATCTGTCCGTTTCCAGAATGGCTCGCTTCGCAGAAGATCTACCCACCCGCTATGGAGGAGGCTCAGGCGGCGGAGGGAGAGGCGCACCGGGCGCTGGGAGAGGGGGTGCCCGGGGTGGTGGCGCTCAGGGTGGCCAGAGGGTGTACAAGCAGTCGATGGCCCAGAGAGCCCGGACAATGGCCATTTACAACCCGAACCCTGTCAAACAAAACTGCCTCACTGTCAACCGCTCCCTCTTCATCTTCCGCGAGGACAACCTCATCAGGAAGTATGCAAAGCGAATAACCGAGTGGCCATATCCTTCCTAAGCAGTAGCACCCACCACGCACAGAGCAGGTGCATCTGGAGCCTATAACCTGTCTGTCTGTCCTTGCTTGGCATCCACACACACACACACACACACACACACACACACACACACACACACACACACGTTTAAAAAGCAGAAACACACCACCGCCCGCAGGCCTATTAGTCAAGCTGTTGTGTTTCTAGGTGCTGATGTGGGTTATATTATGTGCTTTCAGTTGATGTTGCTGTTGAATGAGCAGTTATTTTCACACTGTGGAGTAGCAACAGTGTCTTTCTTTCTTCCTCTCCGCGCAACGCTGACTGCACCTGCCGCTCCGCTTCTTATCTGTGTTCAACATGACACAAAGATGTTTTAGGTGCGGGCAGTGAAAAGACTTCACATCCGCCTTTTGTGTTGCCTTTTCTATTCTCCAGCTCAGCTTAGAGCCTCTAGGCGTCCATATCGACTAAGTTCTTTTGTCAAAATGTCAGCCGTGAACTGTCTACCGGGCAGCATTCCCAGCGTTAGTTAATAACGATCAAACGATCGACGCAACTAGAAGTCAGTAAAAAGCTGCGTGCGTATAAGGGCAGTGAGTCAGTGGTGTGGCTGCGTACACTGACTGCCCCCCGGTTCTCCAGTCATGTCATTCTTATGAAAAGGCGCAGTTTGCTCTGGAGAAAAGAGACCGGGTCCAGGGTAGCAGCACCGCCTCGTTGTCTCAGTTAGGAGCCCTCTCCATGGTGCTGAAGTCGCCCACGTTCATAGAAGTGAACCTCTTGAAGTGAGGTTAAATCCACAATAGCAGCCCATGAGGACAATGCCATCTAATGCAAGAAAAGTCTGGAAACCTGTGATTTGGTGTGAAAACAAGTTTAAAAAAAATCTCGGTTCATAAGCAAAAAAATGATCTTTTGACCCATTTGTACATTAAAATATACAATTTCCGTGCTCTTAAAAAGTCCTCTAAAATACCAGAAATCCAGTCAGTGCTTGTTTTGCAGTGAGATGACAATGCTTGTAAGCAGTCCATGCGGTTTACCAACACACGAGAGCTGGATCTGCACTGTGGGTGACAGTAAGAACAACATTAGCTGTAATAGAATAACAATGACTATCAATTTATCCGTGACCTCTATGAGTTGAACTTCACACGCCATGGAACCAAAAGAAAAACGCACAGGAAACTGAAAATCAAGTTGCCATTATGCCCATTTCCTTTTTAAGTTTACTGCCAGGAAAACAGCATTCTGGTTGCATAATCAGGGTGTCTTATGGGTAATAATCCTACATCTTGGCCTTAATGGGCATAAGCTCCCTATTCCCTCGCAATTCATAGGCTCTCAATAGGCCCTAACCCGCGGGCAATGACCCAGTGAAAATGGATTGCAGAATGAGCCAACCATTGAAAATGGTTAGAAATGGCCAACCAGGAAAGATCATGAGCACATGTATAGGATGCTTTCTTTCTATAAAGCCTTCAACCAGAGCCTGATGGAAGGTATATGCTTTAGAGGATAGATTATGTCGAAATTTAAGTTGAATTGCATTTTTCATACAGCAACATGCAGGAAGATTTGCGTCTGACGTGTTTTTATTAGACTAAGAGTTACCAACCTTGAGTGGCTACTCCATTCTACTCCTGGTAAATACATGTATCCTGTTTGAAAAGTCGGCCTTTAAACATTCCATATGAAAATGTAATTTATGATAAAGCTGTGAAATGAAATGAATGCAACCTCTTCTCTTCCATCTGCTCCTTAACCCTCTCACTCCATTTGAGTACATGATCCTTGCTACAATTATCGCCAACTGCATCGTTTTGGCCCTGGAGCAGCATCTACCTGCCAGCGACAAGACACCCATGTCAGAACGCCTGGTAAGTGCTTCAACGTGTTGGAGGTCACTTTCTCTTAGACAAAGTGCTTTTCGGCAAGCAGCTAGTCACACAGAAATGGAGAGTAATCAAAGGTACCACCCCAGTTAAAAAGTGTTTTTCCTCCAGCTCCTCAAGGAAGCCATCAGAGCCTCTCTGTGAGCTAGGCTGTTCCCCCAGCTTCTCAGTTTAAAACCAACATTTGAACTGTGACAGTCAAGTCGCATAGCTAACCAGTACCCGAGAGTTTATCTTTAAATAGAGAGCCAAAGACATTACAAACAGCTTGGTGTGAAAAAAGTCAATGAATTCCTCTCATATTCAACCACCTGCTTCTGTTTTTTCCCCGAGTTAATCCGACAGCTGTGATGCAAATTCAGCAGTGAATATGTTACAACCAGGAAAACAAAAAAAAGGTATCATTCAGGAACCAGAGATAAGAGTGGCTACACAAAGGAGAAAACAAGCATCCTCTTCCCGCCTACTTCCACCTCGAGGATGTAATACAACAAGAAGCCTTTTAATTAGAAAAAGAGATCAGCTATTATTTATGAAGCTCTGTCAACTGAGTAGGACGCGTGCAGTAAGTGGAGGCGATGATAGAAGCTTTTCAGTATGTATTTCAGATCCATTGGTGGTCTTAAGCGCCATGATCTTTAGGGATTTCCCCAGCCGTCTTCTGTAAGTGTATTTTAGATGTATGTATAATAGATGTTAACATGCTACTTGTACAGACATTTATCCAGGCAGTCCCCCCCCCCCCAGCCCTGTCATTACATAACACATATTCAATTGTTTTGTCTATGAATCTTGTCTTTGTATAGCGTGCCAAAATTAATATACTGTATGACACATTGAATGTCTGTCATTGTTGAAATGTGCAGGCTCCTACGGCTTCTCTTAGTGGCTAGGAAGAGCTTATCTGCTTCGCAACAACAACAAACTGTCATTATTTTTACCACCACAGTCTTCACGCTGGATGCAACAACTCTTGTTCAACATACATTATCTCTGGATGTTCACTGTACTCAGCCAGTGCTATAGAAAAGGTCACATTTCTTATAGTGCTCAGGCCTGTCACACTGCCTTTACATGATTATTTATGTTGAAGGCTGGGGGATGCGGGGGGGGGGGAGAGAGAGAGAGACACTGTCTGTCATGTTGTAGTATGCTGGGTGCAAGGAAGGAAAAGCGAAGGAGAGAGAGAGAGAGAGAGAGAGAGAGAGAGAGAGAGGTTAGCGTAGGCACGAGATATCTTCCGCTCATGCCCCGTACATCACCCCAGGCTCTTGCAGATATTAATGGAGGCAAAAGAAAAAGTGCCATGTCATACGCGCCTGATCTATCTCTTTTACTTACAGCAAGGCCCAGGGTTAACCATGCCACATTGTAAAGACCAAAACTGACACACTGTTGATTGTATTTAGAAAAAAATAACAGAGTGCCCAAATGAATCATCTCCAGTCATGTGTGTTGTGCATATGCTCTCAGTACGAAAGTGCCCTTTAAAACAGAAATATATTTGAGTATGTTTACATGCACACCAATATTCCACTATTATTATTAATACAGGTCATGTAAACAGCATATTCCGGTTGGATATTCCAAATAAGGCCTTTTTCCGAATATAGCATTTTCCGATTAAGACGTGGGATATTCCGGTATTATTCGGGTTTTAGAGGCATTCTTTGGACATGAAGCCTATACAGCGCATTCAGAATATACATCTCTATCGGGGGTTTTACCACAGTTTACGGCCTCTTGCCTGTTTACGGCTTATGGTCAGCTCTGTGCGTTGCTATGGTTGCTATGACACAAACCAACCAGCCAACAGTTTGCAAGGCTGCAGACCCGATAAGGAGAAACACAGCTACTTTTAAACAAGACTTGGATATCAACAGGTTTTTGGATATGCGCACACATCGCTACATCGCTGGTTGAAGGACTGAAAGAGGGACGCTGTGTTCACACAGTCCAACAAGTCCGCCACTGCTGGCAAACTTTGAAAAAATCGTATTTTGTACGGCTACATGTAAACGGGAATATTAGTGGAATATTCACTTTCATTAGCCATGTAAACTGCTTAGTTGGAATCTCGTCTTTTTTCGGAATAAGGGCAAAAACCGGAATATTATGTACATGTAAACGTAGTCAGTGTCCTATTGGAAATGTGCTTTTGATTTGCCCTCATTTCACACTAGAGGGGCACTTGAGCAGCATGTCCCCCTCTGGTCACTCCAGGTACTGCCCAAATCCATTATTCCATGCTTAATTTTTGTCTTACTGTCACACAAGAGGGGCACTTGAATGGTCCAAGTGCCTTTCTGGTTGGTCAAAATGTTGGCCCAAGTAGGCCTACCCCTTGGTCCTGTACACATGCTCTTCGGCTTGGCCATCTACCATCGTTTTACCCCTATGGTTGGACCAAGAGGCCCCCAATTGCCCTTGTGGTTGCTCAAAGTGCTGCCAATTCCTTGCTTCATTTTTGCACAATAACACACAAAAGGGGCACTTAAATGACCCAAGGTACCACTTTGGTTGGTCCAAATTTCTCACTGGTCAACCCAAATGCCCTTGAAATACCCTTACGATTGGCCCTAGTGATTCCTGAGTGCCTCCCACTTCTATGCTTTATTTTTGCCCAAATGTTACACCAGAGGGGCAACTGAACAGCCCAAGTTCCAAGCCCATTTCCAAAGTGGCCTTCTGGTCATTATACATGGCCTTCTGTTTACTCCAAGTCCCCTCCCCTTCCCTCTTCATTTTGCCCTAATCTCACGTAAGAAAGGTGCAAGTGCCTTTGTTGTTGCCCCTAATGCCCCACTGGTCAACCCAAGCTCTTCTGTTCTTTTTACCATTTTCCCTACTGCAAGTACACCTCTGCTTTTTTTTATTTTCTTTGACCCAGGTACCCCACTAGTTTACTAAAATGTCCAAGCATCCCTTTGGTTGACTCAGGTAGCTTGGTTGGCTTGGTTACCCCAATGGTCAGCCATAGAGCCCCACTGCTCCTTTTGCACGGCACCAGTCAACTTCTCTGGTGTGGTAATGGGGCACAAATGAACCATAACCCCTACCCAAAATTTGCTCTCATCAATTTAAGTTACTTTATTTAATATGTCTGAACACATTAAATGAGCAGGGCTGAGGCTCCGTTGATTTAACATTGCTCTTAAGATCATACTATGTGCATGAATATTTGTTTTCACTGTATTTACTCTTTTTATCAAAAGAAGATGGCTCCACTTTTTGCACTTCTGTTTATGCTGCT